>NC_056750.1:596797517-597030017 GCF_019279795.1 Protopterus annectens
AATACAGCCTTCAAGGCAGATGACAAAGAAAGGATAAAGGCGACCAAGTCAAATTTGAAAAAGGGCATCAGAGAGGCAAAGAGGGAGTATGGAAGGAAAATTCAGATCCACTTCCAAGACATGAGGGACACAAGAAGCCTATGGCAGGGGATGCAGCAGCTCACAGACTATAAGACCAAAACACCCCAATGTGATATCAGCTTGAAATTTCTGAATGAACTGAATTTCTTCTTTGGCAGATTTGAGGAGATGAACACCACCATACCTTCCAAAACAAACACTGGCAAAGAGGAGATAGTGCTAACTTTAAACTCTGAGGAGGTGAGACTTCAGCTTAAGAAGGTGAATCCTAGGAAGGCTGCTGGACCAGATAACATACCTGGCAAAGTGATGGAGTGTGCTGATTAGTCTGGCACTGACAGACATCTTCAGCTCATGCCTTGCTACGGAGAAGGTTCCCTCACGTTTCAGGGGAAACAAGTATTGTCCCACTTCTGAAGAAATCCACCCTGACCTGCCTCAATGATTTCAGACAGGTCACCTTAACCTCAAAAGTCATGAAATGCTTTGAGGGGATTGTGAAGAAACATCTATCTGCGAGTCTGCCTAAATCCTTTGATCTTCTCCAGTTTGCATACGAGGCAAATAGATCAACTGCAAATGCGATATCAGTTGCACTACACCTTGCACTCAAACACCAGGAAGGGAGGAACAGCTACGTAAGGCTGCTATACACTGACTTCAGGTCTGCATTCAGCACTGTGATACCAATTGAACTGGTGGATAAGCTCATGAAATTCGGGATAAAAAAGCACCCATGTAACTGGACTCTTGACTCTCTGATTGGTAGACCCCAATGGACATGCGCTGGAAACAGCACCTCTCTGCGCATGATCCTAAATACTGGTGTTCCCCAAGGTTGTGTGCTCAGCCCCTTGCTGTTCACCATTCTCACCCCTGACTGTACTGCAAAACATAACTCAAAGTATACTATAAACCTCGCTGATGATACCACAGTTGTGGGTATAATTAGTGGTGGGGATGAATATAACTACAGGGATGAGGTGAACTCTTTGATTGCCTTGTGTGACAGGAACAATCTGGGCCTGAATGTTAATAAAACCAAATAAATGATTATGGACTTTAGGAGAAAGGCAACAGTTCACCAAACACTCACTTTCAAAGAGGGGGTAGTAGAGAAAATCAAAACAACCAGGTTCCTGGGCCTTCACATCTCAGATGACCTCTCCTGCACTGTTAATTCCAACCATATAGTCAAGAAGGCTCAACAGAGGCTACACCTCCTGAGAAAGTTCAAAAAGGCCAGGCTCCCACTGTCTGCTCTTACCACTTTTTTACAGTGGAGCTATCAAGAGCATCTTCACTAGCAACTTTGTAGCATGGTTCAACAACTGCACAGTTGATGAGAAGAAAAAGTTACAGAGGGTGGTAGAGTGGCTGAGAAAATCTTGGACACAAACCTCCCTTCTATTCAGGAGCTTTTTCTTTACAAGAGCAAGAAAGAGAACATACAAAATACTAACTGATTCGCATAGCCGGTTTTAGGCACCAGCGAACCCTGCGGTCGCTGGGGGCCCCCTGGTCCTGGGGGGGCCCCCAACCACAGCAAGTTATCTTATCTTGATATTTTATAGCATGTCTGTCACACCAACAAAAGCTAGTACAGCAATCTTGTATACTTAATAAAGCAGGTAAGTAATAATAACTCATATTTATCTCCTTCAAAATTCAAACATCTTTAGTTATAGTAACAGTATTTTGTCAAGTAACAAGCTTTACAATTTCATTAAATATTTTACCAATGACATAATGCCCTGGCATATGTTAATCCCTGATGGTGGACATACTCTTCACTAAATTTAACAACATAGCCAGTTTTAGGTATCTGCAATAACTGTGGCTGGATGGGGCCCCTTAATTATCAATGGCTGTGTGGGGGCCCCACAAAAACTGCTGCTGGTTGGGGAAAAATGAGGAAAAAAAATGTATAAAGTTTCGATTACACTCTTTAACCTGAACAAGACTGTGATATGACCCTGTTAGGACAAAGCTGTAATGAACATAAGCAAAGTAAGCATTACAGAGATCAGCAGCCCACGGTGACTGATCTTATTGCAAACTGTGGAGTTTAAGAAGAGCTGATGTTTCTAATCTTCAGAAATGGTTTCTCTTTCAAAGTTTTTATACATATTGGCAGAACAACTGATATTGTAACTCTCAACATCTTTGCTGAAGAATTCTGTTCGGTGATGAAAATAATAGCATAATAAAGTCTCAAAATGAGGAACACATTTTATATATTACTCTAATTCATATAAAAAGTTACTATAATAACACATTTTGCATCAACATGCATTTTTACACAATAAGTATAAAACTCTGATGACTGGATTTATTGTGACAGAGCAAAATTAGGAGACAAAATCAGGAATATCTGTGAAATCAAGGATAGTGATAGGTATTAATTTACTCCTCACTGACAAATAAAAGTGACTTATCCCTGTTGCTGTTTGATGACTGCGAAAAGCAGTCACTGATCTTGTGTAGTATACAGGTTCCTGACCCAGAGACTCCCCAGACTCTGGAATAGATTGCCCATACATGTCAAGCAGAGTGCCTCTTTGGACCTCTTCAAGAGGAACCTAGACGATTGGATGGGAGAAAGGAAATTCACCCCAGGGATCACGTCAGTCGCCCTGCTAGACAGGGGTCCAGGAAAGTAAATAATGTGGGAAGAAATAGGCAGGGAATTGTTATGGCTAGGCTTGTATAGGCCCTAGGGCTGATAGCCTAGTACCAACCTATGAACCTATACTAGTGTTGTGCAATGTACTTGCTGAAATAAGTACAAAATTAGCATTGCTGTGGTGTGTGTGTGTGTGTGTGTGTGTGTGTGTGTGTGTGTGTGTGTGTGTGTGTGTAAAAAATAACTCAGATTTTTATCAATGCACATATCCAATAATGCCGAACACACACATTATTCTTCAGGGTATCAATAAAAATGTAGCTAACAAGTGATTATATTTCAAAAGTAAGGCATAAAATATATCACAGACCATTCAGACACTTAGATATTCTAGGAATCTGGTGGCCCCCACTCCCTAAACTGTATAAATGGATACAGGAGGCTCCCTTAATCATCCTTGACTGCCGGGACCCTAAAAAGCTGTTTTGGTTGATGAAAAATGATGAGTAAAAATGCTTTCATTTTCTGATTGCACTCTTTAGCCTGAATAGAGTTATGATATGACCCTGTTAGGATAAAACTGATAATAGCCTTTGTCCTCAACCACAAACTTTCTAAAACATCCCTGCTCAGATGTTTGTGTATAGAAATTTACCGTAGGTTATGAGGGTGCTGGGGATTGTGTAGTTATTTCCTTTACTTTTCTAAGAGACCTCAGAGGTATACAAAGAAAGTTACTTTAGCTCCTTTAGGAGCAGTGTACTTACTGCCTGGTAGCAGCAAAGTAGAATACATTATTGCAATCATTATTTATTTTCATTTTCCTCACAATCAAACATCAGGCACATACACAGCTAGTTGCCTTTGGGGGTTAGGATCCAAGAGTAAGTACACATGCTATGTATATGTATTTCAAAAGTTACTTGAAATGTATGACTGTGGTCATTTGAATCTCTGCTTTCATCCCAATCTAACACTAGAGGGTTGCATAGGCAGTGACTGTCTTTTTGGGAGGATTAGGGAGGCAGGCAGTATTCCCGTACATGATCTGTGTATCCTCACAACAACTGACTTGTTAATTTATTTTGAGCTACTATTTTTGTCAGCTTTGAATTTTAAACCTTGGATAAAACTTGTCTTCATTGAAAGAAAAAAATAAGACTGAAATTCTTTTTTCTTACTCACGATTTTTGTTTAGGCCACTTTTGGATTAAAATGTTGGGAAATGCTCTAGCTTCTGGGGGCACCGGCTTAATTGAGTTATTTCCTAAATGGTTATTACTGTGCTGTCTTGGTCATGAAAGTATATTGAAAAGACGGAAGGAAAGCTAAAGCTGAACAGCAATACTAAATTTCTTTCCTTAATCATCATTTCTGTTCAAGCCATCATTGGGTAAAAAAAAATAAACTTAAAAAGCACTTTAGAGCATATATAAAGTTATGACTTCTTGAAAAAGCTGAAGAAAAAAGGTAAAATGTGAGAAATGAAAGAAAAAAACAGTATTGTGCATAAGTGGGAAGCCCAACATGGGGGAAACAGAGGGGAAACTCTGGAGGGTGTGTGTTTTTTTTTTTTTTTTGTCATTGGCTGAAACAGTAAGCAGTGCCTAGGGTTCCATTGCACATTAGTACTCCCCTGTACAAAGAGTTGTTGTAATGTATCCTTGTTACACATAAATGCCAGTAACTGTAAAATGTCCCTTTGTGAGATGGGCCAACACAGTGTGGTATGTATGCCTGTTGTAATAAGATCATTGTAGCTACAGGTCAGTCTGTGTGTACTACTCCTAAAAGTCTGCAGCATCAACTAAAAAGATGGATAGAAGTGGTGGCAGTGACAGGGTGATACTTAGACTGAAAGTGCCCAGGGGGCCCCCAACTTGACATTTGCTGGGGGCCCCCAAAATGCTTACACCGGCCCTGCTGATTCGACCCATCCGGCCCACAACTGGTTCTCACAACTTGCATCTGGAAGGAGGTACTGCAGCTTCTGCTGTAGGACTACCAGATTCAGGAAGTTTGTATCCTACAGCTGTGAGGCTTATTAACTTGTCACCAACCATAATACCTGATACATTGAAGCCTCATTTTTTATTTAATCCTGCTGCTCTGAGCAATTACCACCAGTATTACTATTACACGGTATGATGGCTATACTGTTGCATCTAAGGTTAACAAGTGCAAATGAGTAACTAAACAGCTGCTATTCACTAATCTCTATTTATTCTCTATCATAACGGTGAAGGGTTTGGTGGTGGGTATTTACTTTTTATTTATTATTTATCATTGGATAATGAGTATTGAGTGTGTCTGTGTAATGTGAACTACCTCTTGCATGTTATATGTGTTGTTATTTTATTTTTTATGTTATTGTCTGATACCTCTGTATCTATATTATTTGCACTGCATTTCTCTCATGAGCTGACATTTGTAATTTCGTTTAGGCTGCACTTGTGTGGTCCTAAATGACAATAACGTTTCTATGAATCTTTGAGATACCAGCTATCCCACAATGAAATGTGATACAGAATCTGAAACAGATGATTTCAGTTTTTCATAGTTTCTGATAAGCTGCATAAATGTCAAGAATGATCATAATGCAGGCTCCAACTTCATTGAATATGCATGCAAACCAAATGAAGTATCTAAAACTTCTCGAATGATTCTAGTGAGTTACATTTCCTTACTTGTTATGTCAATCTGGTCCATGATCCTCAGTACTCTATTTGACAGACTTGTGATTTAATATGCTTGAAATGTCATAATGTCTCCAAGAAGCAACAGGAAGGCAATTAAGAATATTATACAAGACTGGCATTTGTTGTATTTTCTTTTGCAGACTAAAAATAATATTTCAAAACTATACCAAAGAAAGAACATAAGTGCAGTTAAAGATGTCCAGTGTTGAGAAGGCGGTCCCCGAAGTTAAGGTTAGAGCATTAGTAACACTTGATGGTAAATCACTGACTTGCTTGTTTGTAAATGTAGCAGATCAGCATTGCCAGACAAGGAATGGAGAAAGTAAATTGACACAATATGACATTCTATTAATTAATTAATTTCATGAGGATTATGACTAAGCTAGAAAATAACAGCTGTTCCTTATTCCAAAAAGTTCATACAGTAACGTTTTCAGACCTACAGTGGAAGTTTGGAGTTGCAGTAGTTTGGAAATGCTGGGATGCTGTCTCAAATGAAACATAGTGACTGGGTCATACTCATAAGTCATGCACTAAAGAATGGTATGTCAGAATATGTTTGTAAGGGAGTTCCTAGCTACTTTAACTCAGTGCTATATTGAGTACAGTAGTCATTAGCTTAAACTAAAGGCATTCTTGCATCTCTAGCAGGTGGGAAATGATCTACAAAGATTAACTTAACCCAAGCATTCCTGCAAAATATCTTGGGGAAGGAGCAAATGAAAGAGTGGGGCAGAAATGTGGCCCTGATTGGTTATTTCAAAAGTGGCAAAAAGGAGTGCTACAAAACTGGAGGAGGAAGATAAATTGCCTGTTATTTATAGGAAGTAAATTGAGCTAGGTGAAGAATGGAAAACTTGGGATATAGTAAAGCATGAATTTATCTTAAGAGGGGGAATCAAGCATAGGATATGAGAGTGTAATGAGGACGGTGAAGAAACTAAAATACTCACCCCAAATGGAGAAACTCAGCTAGTGGCTATAAAACTGCTGATAGATATAAGAGAAGGGTATACTAGCTTATAAGAAGGACTTAACATGGAACAAAAGAGATCCAAATGGAACAGGTGGTAAAGTTACAAATTTCCTGAGAAAGTTTACTTCAGATGGGCAAAATGACAAGAGGGATACTGTATGATAAGGATTACTTCTACTAAATATTGGAAATGTAGAATATTTGTCTGTGATTGCCTGCACAGGTATTTTTATATCCATCACTAACCAAGGATAATGCCCTGCTGCTAGACTATGATAGCGCTTTATTGAATAAATGTTTTGGAAGTGTTCTTCATCAGACTCAAAAGATTAATGTACATCTAGCACAGCTTTTTAAAGCATCCCGCTAAAATCACATGACTAACATCAACCCAACACAAAGGTAAACAAAAAAAAAACATAAACAGCTTCATTCACGACTTAAGTTGTTGCTGCATCTCTCGGCTTTTCCCGGTTAGGGGTCGCCACAGCGGAACTCCGGTCCGCTAATGATTGGCAGTAGATTTTTATGTACCGGCTTGCCAGGCCTGACGCACAACCTTCAACGAAGGTACGCCCATTCACGCATGTCTCCATACAGAAGACGCTTTAGCTGAGAATCGAACAGGACGTCTTACTGTGAGGTGACAATTCTTAAAAATCTAAAAAGCATTCAGTCAAACTTTAAATTGTGCTTTAGCTTCAAGCTAGATTTAATACAAATGTTATCATTTAAAACTAAGCCTCCACAGGCATCAAGATACAATGGACACTGGATTTCTGCTTGTAGTAGCTGTTATTTGTTTAATATCACCCCCCCATCTTTTATGTATAAGTTCCAACACTTGAAAATTAAAAATGTTGATATACATTTTTCATATAATTTGCAAAGTTAATAATGCATTGCTTTCATCACCTTTTTAATAGACTATATGTATTCCATAACGATTTCATATGGTGTTCTTTCAGTTGTCCCCACATGAAAATGTTTACTTTCACATGTTTCAGCATAAATCAAAAATGAGTCATATAATCTGCTTTCCTATTAGAATAACACTTAACCTGCATTTCTAATTGTGCCTAGTGATATCTCCAGGATTTTGTTAGTTGTGTCCTACTGATGCTTGTAGGTATTAATATTGCCTCTTCATGTTTACATTAATAATTCCAAAATCATGCAACATACAAGTTACTGAAATACTTCATCTTAAAACTTGCATGATGGCTAATACAAGTGCACTAATACCTGCCCCCTGTCTACTACAGTAAAAAAGATATTTATTGTTATTTATATAATATTTATTTATGTATATTATCATATGTCATATTTCCCTGAATATTTCAACAATGAAGTGACACAAATGGAACTGCTTAGCTTCAAGTGAAAGCTGTCTGCTGGATGAAGAAAATTTTGCGGATAGCATGTGGGTTACTTGTGTGGTTAATGAGATAATCTAAATTGTTTACAAAATATAAAAAATAATATCTACTTTGTTTACTGTGACTTATAAAGTCCAGATTAAGCCCTAGAATTTAGTGAACGCTTCCACTGTAAAAATATATTTTTTGCTGAAGAGTTTGATATTTTCATTTCTTTAGTAACACCCTATAGATGTTCATCATCTTGATCATTGCTGCAGTTTCTTAAGCTATATGGGTTATATCCTGCATAGGGTATAACAACTGGCCACTTCCAAAGCTTCAGGGCACTTTCCACTTGCCCAAATCACTAGACAGCTCCAGCTGTGTTTGCTAAAATGCAGGTTTGGGCACCAAGTCTTTCACAGCTTTCTTGCCGTTGAAGAGGGAGCATCTCTGCAGGCTTTTGAGACTTGATGGTCAGCTAATGCTGTTCCATTACTGGGCAGATAAGTTCCCTTCAGGGAAAACTCTTCCACAATGACTTTTTTTAAAGTTATTTTCTGCTTAGGACAGTACTTTTTAAGCTAAGAAAATTTGTTTTTATTGAGTGTCTCATGACTTATGTGTACTTTTACATAGGAGTGCTCCTTTTTACTTGACAGTTTAAAAGTTGTTTAAAATTTTTTAAAACAAATTTTCTCTGGAAAAAAACGTGTTTAATTTACTTTTGGGGCTGAAAAAGTGTATTAAAGTGGTAAAGTAACCACTTCTTCCCTCCACCCCCTTGTTGTTTGGTGTTTCTTTAAGTCAGGATTCGGATATGTGATGCTGCTTTTTCTAGCAATATCCTCTTGGGGCTTAGACTCCCTCTCACAGTTGGCATAAAGGCTCTGTAGGGCTTGGATAGTACCTTGAAACTTTGGAAACTGGCCACCTGTTATATCCTGTGCAGGATATAACACATACAGCTTAGGCTATTGCATTTGAACATCTTCTGTTATGAAATGTTTACTTATACAACTGTACTTTTCAGAGATCTGAACATTTTTTTGAAATGTGAAGAAGTCAGGAAGCAAACTTCCAGAGTTCATCTGGAGGAAATGAGTTTTACAATTATGAGCAACATAGCTTTTACATGCATATACACACTCATTATTTAATCCCTTATTAGTACGATTTAATTAATGACTGATCTGAAGCTGTTGGCTTCATTAGCTCTTCAAACAGTGGGTACTCGGATCCGGCACGGATCTGACTCTGCCACATTTCCAGCATCTGATCCGAGATCCAAGCTCCTCCCCTACCCACAATGCCTCTGTCTCCCTCCTTCCTTCAGATCTTATATGCCGCGCTTGTGTTAGCATCGTGATCTGCTGCTCTGAGCTACTGTTTGGGTAACTGTGTTAAATTTTTGGGCTTTAAACTCCTTTCTGTCTAGTTTTCTCCTTTCTATCTTTCCTAACCCTCCCTTCCGTGTTTCTACCAGGAGTGTGTGTGTGTGTGTGTGTGTGTGTGTGTGTGTGTGTGTGTGTGTGTGTGTTCTCTGTTTGGGCCTCTCTTCTTGGATATGTCAGAGAATCCCAAACCAGGATTTTGTAAGTACATGGAGTGTGGTCACAAGCTTTCCCCAACTGATGGCCACACTCTGTACATTGAGTATTTAGGGGTTGCTCATCTAGGTTCCTCCTGCTCAATCTGCGCAGGGTTCAGTCCCCGCCCATTGATTGACAGGAGGAACAAATTCACACTGAAAGGTCTTCTTCCCCCTCTTACTACTGGGGCCTAGGCCTCCTCTTCTACCTCTACCCTGGATTCTACTTCTGCCTCCATCCCGGCCTCTGAGACTCAACCTCCAGCTAAGAGGACTGGAGTTTGGGAGAAACACAAGCACAGGGACAAGGCTCGGAAGTAGTCTGCCAATCGCTCGTCCTCAGCAGACCCCCCCCCCAGGCAAGGTCTGCTTGGCTTTGAGAACAGAGTCTCCCCAGCTCAGTTCCCCTCGCTTCTCCCCAGAGCCAGAGGAGTTTTGGAGCCATTCGCCAGTGTCAGCATCCCTCCACTGCCCCTCCAGGCTGTTGTTAGTGGCCTCTTCATCCAGATCCACCTGCAGCCTTTCCAAAGCGGAGGTGGACAGGATACTGCGGAGATACATCCGCACCCAGATACAGATGGGAGTCTTGCCAGTCCGCTCTCCCTCCAGAGCGGGGGGCATGCGGTCTTTTTTCATCCCGATTACTCCTTCTCCAATCCAACCCCAGGTTTTAGAGCCCTCGGATCCCAAGCGCCTCAGTATCGAGGGGTCAGTGCCAGTGGTACCTAGTACCTTGACGCCGATCATTACCTTGAGTAGGTCGAATCCAATGATTTCGGATCTGTCCAGCTCTCAAAGCCATGTCCTTGACACTGGATCCAAGAGGATGGTTTCAGCTCTGAGTTTTTCGGAGCAGAGCCTTCCAATCAGAGTCTTGGCACCTGGAGGTTTAGCTCTAGTTCCCCCATTGATCCAGAGGACTGCAGATCCATCTGTAGCTCCTTCTCAGGTGATTCATTCTCCTTCTGCCTTTGACATGGTGGAGAGGATGCTGTCAATCCTATTGAGACCCTTGATGATCTCGTCTTTGGAATCTGCTCTGGCTCCCTCTGTTTCTGGTGCGAATCTGGCCATCCTGCTGCCTCAGGGACAGCCTGACACTTCTTTGCCCCAGGGAGCTCCCACATGGGAGCAGTGAGACATTGTTGACTCCTCCCCAGAGACTCCCACTGAGGAAGTGCCTGGAAAATGTATGTGGAAAAGGAGGCATTTAGACTCCCTCTGGAGTCCTTCATGGCAGATACCGATTTGGAGGAAGGAGAGGGTTCCCTTGATCACCCACTGAGGATGTCTCCTTCAGAGACATCATGGAGATCCTTCATCAGTGAGGGGGGTTGTCTGCTGAGAAACCCAACCCAGATGAATTGGTGCTCCTGGAGGCATTTGGCACAGGGCTCTCTACATCCTGGGTGTCCCCTCCCGCAGATCCACTGGTGAATTTGATTACATCACATGAGTGGAAGGAGCCTGACACAGTGGAACTGATCACCAAATGCCCTGACAAGATACTGAGTGAACCCTCAGATAGGACATACTGGACTAGGGGATCCCTTGCTGATGCCATGGTGTTGGCAATGGCCACCAAGAAGGAGTGCCATGGTTCATCCACCTGACTGAGAGTCCGGGATGATGGATTGTTTTGGGAAGTGGGTGTATGCTTTAGTGATGTTTTCAGTGCATGTGCTGAACTATATGGCACACGTAATTAGACTTCAGCAAGACCTGGTCAAGGAGATTGCTGAATCTAACCCGGGGTCCATCTTGGCAGAGAACAAGAAAGTGTTCTCCTCTCAAATGGCCACTCTCACGTCAATTGCTACCACCTCTATGCGTCTTCTCTCTCATGCTACCGAGGGCACCACTAGAGGTGCCGGAACAGATGTTGCCATCATGCCTGGCTCTGGCTTTGTGCCTTCTTGGTACCCTTTAAGGTGTCTTTTATGGTTCCACCCTCTTTGGAAAGTCAGTACGCGACACTCTAGTCCAGAACAAGAAAGATGGGAAGACTCTGTCTGCTGTCAGACTCCACTTCTTGACCCCTCAATGAACCTTTTCAAGGAATCAGAGGGGTGCTAAGAAGATGTGGTTCTGGAAATCTAAGGATACTCCCATGATGCTCAGGGTTCGCCTTCCCCTAGAAGCAAAGGGGATTCAACAGATGCCACCCCCAAGGCAGAGGAGGCCAGAGGAATTAGGGGTCTCAAGAACATTTCTTGGACAGATCCATGCAGCAGCCCTGAAGGGTTGCTGGCTGCTCGGCTCTGGAGACCTCTCGCTACACCCAGTGGCCTGGGAGTCAATCACAGACGATCATTGGGTGTTGGAGATCATGTCCGGAGGCTATTCTGGCCCCTTCTTTCAATCACCCCTTCCAAACAAATACCTCCCCGGACATTCCACCCATGCAAAGGGAGAAGGCAGCACTGAAAATTGCAAAGCTGCTATAAAAGCGAGTCATCCAGCCTGTCCTCCCAGACCTGTCCAAATTAGGCATTTATTCCAGATTCTTTTTAGTGCCAAAGAAGACAGGGGACTTAATACCCATTCTGGATCTCTCCACCTTAAATCTGTCAGTTGCCAAGACAAAATTCCGGATGGTCAAGTCTTCAGTCTAGCCTGCCCTTCCTGCAGGAGAATGACTGGATGTGCTCGGTCGACCTTCAGGATGCATACTATCACATCAAGATGGACAGGTGCTCTCGGAGGTTCCTCTGCTTCTGGCTGAGGGCCAATCATTACCTGTTCAGAGCACTCCCCTTTAGTCTCACCACAGCCCCCAGGGTGTTCACCAAAGTAATGACAGTGGTAGTGGCTCACTTGCAGCTGCAGGGCTTCCAGGTCTTCCCTTACCTGGATGATTAGCTCCTTGCTGCCCCTTCCAGGCATCAACTCTGCCAAGCAAGGGATTCCCTTCTTCTAATAGCCCACCAGTTGAGCATAACCATCAATCTCAGCAAATCCCTACTGTTTCTGGTTCAAGTGCTAGATTTCATTGGAGCTTGGTTGGACACAATTCAAACCAAGGTCTTTCTAACTTCAGATAAAATACAGTCCCTAAAGCTACACATCTTCTGTATCCTTCAAGCTCAATCACTGATGGTGGAATTGGTATTACAGGTGTTAGGGTCCATGGCGGCCATGATCACCCTCTTACCCATGGCCTGGTTACACATGAGGGTACTTCAATGGACTCTTGCAGTTCAGTGGTCCTTGCTAGACCTTTGTTGTCTCACCCTATTCAAGTATTGCAGGTGTGCAGGGACTCTCTTATGTGGTGGATTCATTCCCTGGATCTTCTTCGGGGTTGCCCTTTTCTTCTGCCTGCTCCTTTAGCCATGGTGACCATGGACACTTCCCTACTTGGGTGGGGGGAGCATTGTTTGGGAAGGACAGTCCAAGGTAAGTGGTCCCCCTATGAGACTTGATTGCATATCAGCGTCCTGAAGATGAGGTGCTCCTAGCATTGCAAGCTCTCCATGTCCATCTTCCTCTCGGGACAATTGCCATCCAGACAGACAGTATGTTGGCTGTCTGATACATCAATAAACAGGGGGGAACCAGGCCTTATCCCTTGTGTCACGAGGCCATGAGAGTGTGGGAGTGGGTAATCTCCACCAGACGTTTTCTGGTAGCAATGCAAATTCTGGGGAGATCCAACATTCTAGCGGACAGGCTCAGCAGGTCTATTGTGATGCCTTATGGGTGGTCTCTGAATCCTTTGGTAGCAAAACAGATCTTTCTCAAGTGGGGTCAGCCTTGTTGCGATCTCTTCACCTCTCCTTCCAAGGTGAAGTGCAGCGAGTTTTTCTCTCTGAAACCCCTCAGGGAGAAGCCCCCAGAGAGGCTCTGGTTCATGTTTGGCCCTCCGGTCTTCTGTATGCTTACCCTCCTCTACCCCTATATTCTTTAAGTAACAGAACATAAACACCTTGGTCTCGCTTACAAATAACTTCATTCCGTATCTGGTTCACCATTCTTATCGATATCCTCTATTGTAAAACTTATTGGATATATAAGCACACTCTGTTATAAAAGCTTCTATAATCAGAGATCAGAGTTAGAAGTAGAAGGTAATAATAATACACAAGATATTAATGCTATTATTAGTACTAATAATAATATTTCCAAAATTCTATAGACTAGGAAAACAGAAATGTTTTGTCCTTTTGTCACTACTTATCAAGGTAATGGCAAAATAGTGAGTGATATCTTACATAAGAATTGGAATATCATTAAAATGGAAGAAGACCTGACAACTAGGCTAAGAATTAGTGCCAACATTGTGTACAGGAGGGGTTTAAATTTCAAAAAACATCCTGGAGAGGCAGACACATGCCATCAGTATGGGTAAGATGTTCCCCTGTGGCACATGTAACCAGTGCCAGTATGTATTCTGTGGGTCAAATATTAAAATAGGTAACAAGGATATCCAAATTAGAGGGAGATACAGTTGCTATACACAAGGGATGGTGTATGTTGCTTGTTGTTCAACATGTCCAGGATTTTATGTTGGAAAAACCGAGTGGAAACTATCCCAGAGGATCTATGAACATATTTATGATATCTCCCATATTAAGGATACAAATGCACTATTTAAACATATCAGTAAATTTCCTACCCATAGTTTTAAATTTCTTGTGGT
Source organism: Protopterus annectens (assembly GCF_019279795.1). NCBI lineage: Eukaryota > Metazoa > Chordata > Ceratodontiformes > Protopteridae > Protopterus > Protopterus annectens. The sequence goes on from NC_056750.1 coordinate 596,811,494, forward strand.
GCATCAGGTTATTAATGACCCTCGGGGAGGACCATGGAAATTAGTATTAGAAAATAAAGAGAAATATATTTAAATGCTGGAACCCCTCCAGGGTTAAACAAAATGATTTCTATTAAAAGCCTTCTTAAATTGAAGACTTATGATAGGTAATAGCCTAGTATTGTTTTGTCTGAACATATATACACATATATATAAATACATTTTCAAAGTTAACAAAATAGTAAGAATGAAACTTGCTATATAAATAATTGTTTTTTACTAATTAAGTATTTTTAAATTATTGTATTGGTTTTGTTCATTGGCTGTGATGTCATGTGACGTTGGTATATATAAATGTTGTAATTTGAATGGAGGTTTATCTAAAGAAGTTTAGTGATTATATCAGATGAAAGCGCTAATAAATTGTTTATCTCACTGCTGCCTTTCTTTTTTGCTGCCAGCCAGTTTGTTTTTAAACTTACACATTTTACTAGACTACACAGAGATCTTCTTAAGGAGTTGGGAGATACTTTACAGGGTGCAGTAAGTGTGGGAGTCTCAGACAAGGTAACCTCCCAGCTTGCTACCCTAAATTCATAAACTCTTCCATGTGTCTGAGTTCGTATGCAGCTGATGGAACGTGTAGGGCAGCGGGTACAGGAATTGCTCTTAGGAGACACTCTTGGATGTACTTATGTTCCTTTGCGGAGTCCTATAAGTCATACTTTGTTAACACCCCTTTGATGGTTCATCCCTTTTTGGACCTAAAGTGAAGGAAATGCTTACCAGGCATGAGTGAGATGGAAAGACTCTGTCTGCCGTAGGAGTCCATTTTTCCACCCTTACCAGACCTTATCCTAAAGGTTGGAAAAGTTTGAAAAATGTGGATGTTCATCGTGTTACCCTGCTGCAGTCATCACACCTGGGTTATCCTGCCGTCAGGCGGTCACGCAGTCGGCCCGAATTCCAAAGTCTTGGTCTGGCGTCGGTTGCTGTCGCTTCTTCCCTGACGTCAGTGCGCCAGGGGTATATAAGAGGCATCCAACACCATTTTCTTCAGTCTTTCTTGCCGCACGGTGCCCGAAGTAGAAGCAGTTCGCAAGTGCCATTCGGCCAACACCTGAGATTTTCGATTTGAATTTCAGTCCGAAGTCTTCAATAAAGCTAAGTACCCCGTTGGGGAACATTTTCTTGCCTCAGTCCGATGTCAGAAAAAGTTAACAATTGCATTTTTTGTGGGAAGCAAATACCTCATAAGGACTTCCATTCCTATTGTATTCCTTGCCTAGGCCCAGACCACTACGTCACAGGTTGTCGGTTTTGCGCTAGGTTTAATAAACGCACTATCAAACGCCGTTTTGACTTTGCACGACATTACTTTGGTAGGAAATTTAATTATATCATGCCGTCGGAGCAGCCGATGACGGCAATTCATAAAAAATGCTAGGATAAGGACAGGCAGCCTAGGAATAAGCCAGACCCTGAGGCCTCAGCTGGGCCTGTCGCCGGTTCTCCGGTTTTCAGTGAGGTGCCTACGCAGCCCCTGACGACCGCAGAGCTGGAACCCCAGACAGCTGCCGACTCCCAAGCAGAGTCTACTAGGCCGACGCAGCCATCTACTGACACCGGAGCAGAATTAGACACCAGTGCAGAGGAAACACCTTCGGTTGCAGAAGGTGTCTTCAGACCGACTACACTCACCATTAAATCTTATGCTAAGCTTAAAACTCCTTTAAAGCCTAAGAAAACTGTTCATCAGTATACAGGTCAAGGCCCCATGCCTAAGAAACAGATGCTTAAGATGGCTGAAGATTTAATTACCCTTATCAGGGGTTCCCATCCCCCTCCTGATAAAAGACCAAGACAAGAGGAGGATTATTCATCCTCTGACCAGGTTTCTCTCTCCTCAGATTCTTCTGAGGAACAGGATTACACTTTTCCACCTTATGAGGATTCTGATGCTGAAGACTCTATTCCCTCAGCATCTCCCCCTGAAGACTACTCCTTTGGGGAAACATTACATACCATGAGGGAACATTTCCACTGGGAAGGCCAGGATTACTCAGATTCTAAGAAAAGGCTCCGAGAGTTCCTTTTATTACCCCAGCACAGACCTCTTGCTATCCCTCCTGTTTTAGATATTGTGGATGATGTCTTCTTGGAGTCTAGTTTAAATCCAGACTCTCTACCTCCTGCTCCAGCCAAACCAGACAGATACTACAGAGTACCTGACTCACACAAATTCCTTTATAAAAGCCCTATAGCTGACCCAGAAACCATTTCCCAGGGTCCTAAGAGAGCAAAAGCTTCTATGGCTAAAAATCCTGTGCCCTCTGAAAGAGATTCCAGAGCCCTAGATAGATGGGGAAAGAAAATATACAACTCTGGCTATGAGAGCATTAAATTGCCAGTTTCACATGTTGAAATATCAACAATTCCTGATGTCTCAGTTAAAACAAAAAATGAGCACACATTCAGAACAGCCTGAATTCAAGGAAATGCAGGATCTGTTGCATGCAGCTGAACAGGTGGGCAAGCATACTTTACAATGCGGATTTGATTCATTGGAAGCTTCCTGTAGAGCAGCTGTTACTGGCTCTGTCATTCGTAGACATGCTTGGTTAAAAGAGCAAACCCTCCCTGACCATGTTAAAGCAAAATTATTAGATGCACCTTTACAACAAGATGTATTGTTTGGTGTCAAAGCAGAAGAGGTTTTAAAGAAAATAGAGGATAAGGCTAAATCTATGCAAACAGTCAAGGATTTCTTGCAGGTACAACCCCCTTGCTTCAGCAGAAATTGGCCAACAAAAAATTGGTCCTTTCCAGCTTCAGACAGATCACAGAGGGGCAAATACAGACGCCCAAGGGGCAGAGGTCAGTCACAGGGCCCTTACAAACCTCGCCAATAGGGTTCTGCTACCCAGAAAGGAGCAGAAGACAGGCCCCAAGCTAGCAGAAGGCAGACACAATGACTCTATCCTCAAACTACCAAGCAAATCTCTCCTGGCAATACCCTTGGGAGGAAAACTAGCATTTTTTTGCAGACAACTGGCACATCATCACAAAAGACAAATGGGTTCTAAACATTGTCTCTCAAGGATACAGATTCCACTTTCATACCTTACCAAGGATCAAAGGAATGCCAAACCTGCCACCAAATCAATGGGCAGAGGCACAAAAACAAATTGCAGTTCTCATGAACATGAGAGCCATTCAACAGGTACCTTCACAGGAGCAAGGACAAGGATTTTACTCAAGACTCTTCCTAGTTCCAAGAAAGGACAAAGCATGGGGACCCATTCTTGATTTTTCAATTCTGAACATCTATCTGCAAGTGCCAAAATTCAAGATGCTAACACTACAGCAGCTTCTTCCCATGCTGGGCATGAATGCTTGGCTAGTCACTTTGGACCTCAAGAAGGCATACCTGCATATCCCTGTCATACAAAATTGCAGAAGATACCTCCGCTTCATTGCAGGTTCAACGCATTATCAATTCTCTGCACTGCCCTTTGGCTTATCTACTGTGCCCAGGGTCTTCACAAAATGCCTGGCACCAGTAATTGCATACTGCAGACAAAGAGGAATGCAAATATACCCATACCTGGACGACTGTCTTATTCAAGCAGAAAGAAAGGACATTCTTTTACAGCATCTGGCATTTGTCAAACACCTTCTAAGTTGCCTAGGGTACACAGTAAATGAAAAGAAATCAAAACTATGCCCTCACAAAACATAATATTCCTGGGTGCCAGCTTGAATACAACGGCCCAGATGGCTTATCTCACACCGGACAAACAACGACAGCTGTTTCAATATTTCAAAATAATGGCAACAAAGACCCAACTCCCTGCAAGAAAAATTCTGCAGGCCTTGGGATTCATGGCATCTTGCATACTACTAATACCATTTGCAAAACTGCATATGAGGAAATTACAATGGTACCTGAAAAGTGTATGGACTCAGCACAGCCACAGCTTGGAAACAATGATTCCACTCATTCCCTGCCTTCAACAGGAGTTTCTATGGTGGGCACAGGCATGTCACCTCAACAAGGGTCAGCCTTTCACCTTACCCACAGCCAGGCAAACTATGACAACGGATGCATCGGACTATGCCTGGGGAGCGCACATGGCAGGACAGTGCATTCAGGGCAAATGGACTACAGATCAGAGACACCTGCATATCAATCAAAAAGAAATGCTAGCAGTGCAGAATGCCCTAACATCTTTCAAGGACCTTCTACACCCAGGACAACTACTAATAAGGACAGACACCACAGTTATGTGGTACATAAACAAGCAAGGGGGCACACATTCCTACCCTCTATGCAGGCAAGCAATGACCTTGTGGAACACTGCATTGTCTTACCAGGTTCAGTTACAAGCACAATTCCTGCCAGGAAAGAAAAACACATTGGCAGACGACCTAAGCAGAAACATCATGGATCCACACGAATGGAAACTAGATCCACAAGTATTTGCAATGATAGCTCAAAAATGGGGATGCCCAGACATATATCTGTTTGCAAGCCCCCACAACCACCAACTTCAAAAATTTTGCACAAGGACCTTCCATCCACTAGCTTGGAAAATGGACGCCCTCTCATTCAGTTGGAAAACATTAACAGTGTATGCCTTCCCTCCAGTGCCTCTTCGAGCCAAGGTACTGCTGAAAGTCAGATTAGAGAGGCCACAAATGATTCTCGTTGCACCAGACTGGCCACGCCAACATTGGTATCCAATTTTAAGGACCATGGCCCAGGGCCCCACCATGGTTTTTGCCACAAATTCCTCACCTGCTCACCCAGCGAGACAATCTGATTCTACACAGCCAGCTCAAGACTTTAAACCTGGCTGCATGGCAAATTACCTAAACAACCAGCCAACACCTTTATCCAAAGCTGTTATGGATGTCATTCTGGAGGCCAGGAGGCCCAGCACCAGGAAAACCTATTCAGACAAATGGAAAAGATTTTGTGCCTGGAACAAAGGCCTAAATCCCCTGGAGCCGAAGATTCCTCAGATTCTACAATATTTAACTGAGATGTTACACAAAGGACTTTCCTTTTCATCTATTAAGATCCACGCCTCAGCAATTTCAGCTCATTACAGCACGGATCCTCCTTTATTTTCACATCCACTCCTTAGACAGTACCTCAGAGGTGCTAAAAACTTAAGACCGCCAAGTAGAGCTCCAACACTTACTTGGGATCTCAACTTTGTCCTGGAAAGGATTACACTGCCGCCCTTTGAACCAGCTTTTTCAACTGATTTAAAATTTCTTTCATGGAAAACTGCCCTACTACTAGCAATAATCTCAGCTAGAAGAATCTCAGAGCTACAGGCACTAATGGCAGTGGAACCTTTCCTCATTTTTCATCAAGACAGAGTCTCTCTACGAACTAATCCTTCCTTTATGCCAAAGGTGGTATCCAGTGTGGCCCTAAACCAAACCATTCACTTGCCCACCTTCTTCCCAAATCTCCAGAACACAGGAGAAAGACTCCTGCACTCTTTGGACATTCACAGGCAATTAAGTTACTACTTGGATAAAACTAAGGCTTTCAGAAAAACTGACCAGCTCTTTGTAGCCTGTGCTACAGGATCACAAGGAAAAGGTATCTCAAAGCAGACCATTTATAAATGGATAGGACATTGCATACGTTTCTGCTACGCACATCATGGGAAACCAGTACCTGCTAACATTAGGTCCCACTCCACCAGGGCTACAGCTACATCAGCAGCCTTTCTCAGGGGAGTGCCAACCAAGGATATTCTGGAAGCTGCTACTTGGAGTTCAGTGCACACCTTCACCAAACACTATCACTTACCTCTTTACTCTAAGACTAGAGCTGGTTTTGCCACTGCAGTTTTGCAGGGCCTACTAGCTTCTTCTAACCTTGTTTGACTCCACCTCCCCTCCTTAGCTTTGGGATTCAACCCAAGTGTGATGACTGCAGCAGGGTAACACGATGAACATAGTACAGTTTTGTACCTACCATAAATGTAGATGTTCGAGTGTTCACCCTGCTGCAGTCCAGGTTATCCTCCCTCCATCCCCTCTGAACTAGCTGAACTTATCTCTACCACTTTATCCTATTCTACCTCTGTGGTGTATTTGCTTGTACCTTAGGGTTTTGTTTTATTTTTATATAGCCATATGTATATATATATATATATATATATATATATATATATATATATATATATATATTTTTTGCCTACCTTTTGGGGGCACCTGACATCTGGGGCAAGAAAAACTGAAGAAAATGGCATCGGATGCCTCTTATATACCCCTGGTGCACTGACATCAGGGAGGAAGCGACAGCAACTGACGCCGGACCAAGACTTTGGAATTCGGGCCGACTGCGGGACCGCCTGACGGCAGGATAACCCAAGTATGATGACTGCAGCAGGGTGAAAACTCGAACATCTACATTTATGGTAGATACAAAACTGTACTTTCCTTTTAATCCCAAGGATCTTTCTTTGACACGTGGTGAAACCCCCTCTAGAGGCAGAGGAGGGGGTAATAATGGAAGACACTGTCCACTTGGCAGAGGGGGCCCGCAACATTAGAGTGACAAGGATCAGTTTTTTGGAAAGCCCTACCAGTGCTCCTGAAAGGAGGCCCATCTGTCCATATCTGGAGGCAGTCGGGGGATGCTTATCTTTGTACCCAGACATCTGGCTAAAAATCACAAAAGACCGTTGGGTACAAAGCGTAATATCCAGAGGATACTCCATTCCCTTTGCCACCCCTCCACCCCTTGTGACAAAAATCTGGGATGTTCCACCCAGTCACAGGGAACAAGCAACCATAGAAATTGCAAGGCTGCTAGAAAAAAGAGTTATCCAACCAGTCCCAGCAGACCAGAGAGGATTTGGAGCTTACTCAAGGTTCTTTTTAGTTCCAAAGAAAACAGGAGACTGGAGACCCAATTTGGATCTCAGCAGATTGAACAAATCTGTCAAAAAAACAAAGTTCTGGATGGTCATGCTACAGTCTATACTTCCCTTTCTAGGGAAAGACAATTGGATGTGTTCAGTAGATCTCCAGGATGCGTACTACCACATAAAAATGGCCAGACCGTCCAGAGATCATCTGCACTTTCGGCTGGGAGCCAGTCACTTTCAGTTTCGAGCTCTGCCCTTTGGCCTCACTTCAGCCCCCAGAGTGTTCACCAAATGCATGGCAGTAGTCACAGCTCATCTGAGACGTTTAGGATTCCAGGTGTTTCCATACTTAGACGACTGACTCCTCACTGCCACCACCAAGCATCGACTCATACAAGCAAGGGATGCGATCTTAAATCTTTGCAATCATTTGGGTATTACCATAAACTCAGAAAAATCTGCCTTATCACCATCCAAACATACCGTTTTCATAAGAGCAGATCTCGATGCTGTTTCTATAACCGTAAAGCTTCCAACGGAAAGAGTTGGGATCCTTCGACAACAAGACCTGAACCTTATCTCAAAACAAAAAGCCCCAGCTTTAACAGTGCTCAAGGTGTTAAGGACAATGACAGCGATCATTGCCGTTCCTTTAGGTTGTATGTGCTTATGCGGATACTGCAATGGCTTCTGTTCACACAATGGTCCTTTCAAGAGCTTCTAATGTCTCACCCAGTTATAATAACGAATTCATGCAAAAAGGATCTTCACTGGTGGCTGACTTCTCCTCAAGTATCAGTAGGACGTCCTTTTGCTGTACCCACTCCTGTTGCCACTGTGACCACGGACACCTCCCTGATAGGGTGGGGGGGGTGCATTTTCAGGGAAGGACAGCCCAAGGTACATGGAAGAAACACAAGGCTCATCTTCATATCAATGTCCTAGAGATGAGAGGGGTACTACTAGTGTTGCAGTCCTTTCAACACTTTCTTCCTCTAGGGACTATTGCGATACAATGGACAACATGTCGGTGGTCTGGTACATAAACAAGCAAGGAGGAACCAGATCCTACCCCGTATGTCGAGAGGCCCTGAGAGTATGGCAGTGGGCAACATCCACCCACTGCTTTCTGATAGCAATGCACATCCCAGGGAGATCCAATGACATAGCAGACAAACTGTGCAGAGCAATTTTATTACCTCACGAGTGGTCCCTGAATGAAGAAGTAGCGGAAAAGATATTCTGCAGATGGGGCCAGCCTTGCTGCGACCTGTTTGCAAGTCCCACCAACACCAATTGCAGCAACTACTTTGCCCTAATCCCCAGTCAGGGGATTTCCCAAGGGATGCGCTCATACACAGTTGGCCCACAGGTCTCCTTTACGCCTTTCCCCCGTTTCCTCTGATACCCAAATTGTTACAGAAAGCCAGGACTCTGGGAAGGACCATCATTCTAATAGCCTCTTATTGGCCTCGTCAGATTTGGTTCCCCTTTCTTCAGCCTCATCTACTGGAAGAACCATGGATCCTGGACCCAGTTCCAGATCTTCTGATGCATTCATCAGGGGCTCTTCATCCTGCACTTCATACCCTCAGATTGACAGCTTGGCTGCTCCAATTCCAAGAATAGCCAGGTTCCACAGTCTCTCACCTGCAGCTCTGAACATCTTAACATCTTCTCATAAATCATCTACCAGGAAGCTATACCTTAGTAAATGGAAAAGATTTTCCATATGGGCATCCCAAAACAATGTTGACCCATATTTGGCTTCGATTTCATCCATCTTAGAGTTTCTGACCAAGCTTTTTAATGAAGGGACGGCTGCAGATGAGATGGGCCCAGAAGGAGTATCCAAACACAAATTTACAAGAGGGGCGGGCAGTTTCAAGGCCACTAAGATTAACACCAAAACAAAAACAGGGAGGGGTGGGTGGGACTAACTGAAGAGCAGAGTCAAAACTTCCAGTTCAGTTAATATTCCTGCAACACACAGTTAAAATCAGTTTAAATACTGTATTTTTTTAACTGAAGAGCAGAGTCAAAACTTCCAGTTCAGTTAATATTCCTGCAACACACTGTTAAAATCAATTTAAATACTGTATTTTTTTGAACTGAAGAGCAGAGTCAAAACTTCCAGTTCAGTTAATATTCCTGCAACACACAGTTAAAATCAATTTAAATAGTGTATTTTTTTGAACTGAAGAGCAGAGTCAAAACTTCCAGTTCAGTTAATATTCCTGCAACACACTGTTAAAATCAATTTAAATACTGTATTTTTTTGAACTGAAGAGCAGAGTCAAAACTTCCAGTTCAGTTAATATTCCTGCAACACACAGTTAAAATCAATTTAAATACTGTATTTGAAGAGCAGTCAAAACTTCCAGTTCAGTTAATATTCCTGCAACACACAGTTAAAATCAATTTAAATACTGTATTTTTTTGAACTGAAGAGCAGAGTCAAAACTTCCAGTTCAGTTAATATTCCTGCAACACACAGTTAAAATCAATTTAAATACTGTATTTTTTTGAACTGAAGAGCAGAGTCAAAACTTCCAGTTCAGTTAATATTCCTGCAACACACAGTTAAAATCAATTTAAATACTGTATTTTTTTGAACTGAAGAGCAGAGTCAAAACTTCCAGTTCAGTTAATATTCCTGCAACACACAGTTAAAATCAATTTAAATACTGTATTTTTTTGAACTGAAGAGCAGAGTCAAAACTTCCAGTTCAGTTGATATTCCTGCAACACACAGTTAAAATCAATTTAAATACTGTATTTTTTTTAACTGAAGAACAGTCAAAACTTCCAGTTCAGTTAATATTCCTGCAACACACAGTTACAATCAATTTAAATACTGTATTTTTTTGAACTGAAGAGCAGAGTCACAACTTCCAGTTCAGTTAATATTCCTGCAACACACAGTTAAAATCAATTTAAATACTGTATTTTTTTGAACTGAAAAGCAGATTCAAAACTTCCAGTTCAGTTAATATTCCTGCAACACACAGTTAAAATCAATTTAAATACTGTATTTTTTTGAACTGAAGAACAGAGTCAAAACTTCCAGTTCAGTTAATATTCCTGCAACACACAGTTAAAATCAATTTAAATACTGTATTTTTTTGAACTGAAGAGCAGAGTCAAAACTTCCAGTTCAGTTAATATTCCTGCAACACACAGTTAAAATCAATTTAAATACTGTATTTTTTGAACTGAAGAGCAGAGTCAAAACTTCCAGTTCAGTTAATATTCCTGCAACACACAGTTAAAATCAATTTAAATACTGTATTTTTTTTAACTGAAGAGCAGAGTCAAAACTTCCAGTTTAGTTAATATTCCTGCAACACACAGTTAAAATCAATTTAAATACTGTATTTTTTTGAACTGAAGAGCAGAGTCAAAACTTCCAGTTCAGTTAATATTCCTGCAACACACAGTTAAAATCAGTTTAAATGCTGTATTTTTTTGAACTGAAGAGCAGAGTCAAAACTTCCAGTTCAGTTAATATTCCTGCAACACACAGTTAAAATCAATTTAAATGCTGTATTTTTTTTAACTGAAGAGCAGAGTCAAAACTTCCAGTTCAGTTAATATTCCTGCAACACACAGTTAAAATCAATTTAAATACTGCATTTTTTTGAACTGAAGAGCAGAGTCAAAACTTCCAGTTCAGTTAATATTCCTGCAACACACAGTTAAAATCAATTTAAATACTGTATTTTTTTGAACTGAAGAGCAGAGTCAAAACTTCCAGTTCAGTTAATATTCCTGCAACACACAGTTAAAATCAATTTAAATACTGTATTTTTTGAACTGAAGAGCAGAGTCAAAACTTCCAGTTCAGTTAATATTCCTGCAACACAGAGTTAAAATCAATTTAAATACTGTATTTTTTGAACTGAAGAGCAGAGTCAAAACTTCCAGTTCAGTTAATATTCCTGCAACACAGAGTTAAAATCAATTTAAATACTGTATTTTTTTGAACTGAAGAGCAGAGTCAAAACTTCCAGTTCAGTTAATATTCCTGCAACACACAGTTAAAATCAGTTGAAATACTGTATTTTTTTTGGGAAAAAAAGTGCAGATAAAGGTACTTAAATTCTCTTATACGTCCATTTGAATACAGCAAGTTCTTAGCCGGCCAAAGCTGAGGTTTTTAAGCAGAAAATATTTCACACTGTACCACTTAAATAGGCAAGGACAGGAAATCAAAGAATGTGGCTACCCCCACACCTGTAATTACTAGCAAATAACAAAATTCAGCAAACACTGACTAACTTCCAGTTCAGTTAATATTCCTGCAACACACAGTTAAAATCAATTTAAATACTGTATTTTTTTGAAAAAAAAGTGCAGATAAAGGTACTTAAATTCTCTTATACGTCCAGTTGAATACAGCAAGTTCTTAGCCGGCCAAAGCTGAGGTTTTTAAGCCATAGAAGGTCCAGTAAATAATCTAGGACCTTACCTTTTGTGCATAAAAAAAAAATCAAAAATGGGCCACATCATCTTAATTGTTAATAATGTTCTTTACCAAGTTAACCTTTCAATATGCAAGTGTCATTGCTCTGTTAAACTGCTCATTTCCTCTTCTGAACATGTTTGAACCAAACCAACCTTCAAAACATGGGCAAATCTTCTCATTCTTGTTCCACATCTTCCTAATCTTAAAGATATTTCTAGACACCCTCTGTCAGTAATCAATTATGTCAAACAAGTTCTTCAAAAAGGTGGTCATTAGATTCCAAAGGACAGACAAAACATTTAAACCTTTAATAAACTGGTCTTCTGCTTGGACAACTGACAGCTGTTAAAAGTGTAGGTATGAGTTTGAAAATGCTTCCTTGTAGAAAGTTTTGAAGTAAAACATTTTTATACATACTCTAATAATTCAGAGGTCCAGAAATTTAATCTATGGGACCATTGTAGCTAATCCTCAAAAATGTGATTTTATGGCATTTGACAGCTCACTGTCAAATTTTCTACTGTTCCGGCACACTCGCGCATGCATATACACATGCGCATACAGTCATTTAAAAAATGCGTCACAAACAACTGGATAAGGGAAACTGGGTGCATGCAGTGTCCACTAACATACTGTTAAATGGTAACCCTCCCTTTATATTGTAAGAAATACGTTATAGTGCTATTTCTGTGTTGACTGAGGCCACGGATATGTCTTTTTGTAGAAGTAAAACCTCTTTGAACCAAGAAAGGCCAGTTTTATGGGCTATCACTGTGGTGACCAGTACCCAAACACCACAAAATTGCACCTTCCTGATTTTGTTAATGTCCCAACCAAAATGTGATGGTAAAACTTAAAGAAAATTCCACAATGGTTTCTGTTTAGACCCATTTGCTGCTACCATGGGATACTGTAGGAGGACTGTGGCAGTTTGTATGCACTTTTGGCATCCCATAAATGCTGGGAACAGTAGATTGGCCACTTAAACTTAAATCTATTACCCATCTATGTAACCTTATTATAAATTGTCAAGCCATAAATCAATTTGTCTATAAACAACACCTTCATTATGACTGCTGAGTGAATATCTAGTGCCAAGGAGAGAAATCAGTCAGTTAAGATTTCTTCTGGACTTTCTTGCCCCTACAGACAGAACAGCCTAACAATCCTGGAAAAAAAATATCTACCTATATCTACATATCTAGGCATCTGCATATCTAGCCATCTACCTGGGCTCACTATATATGACTGAAATTTCAGAAAGCTGAAACCCATATGGCCGAGACCATATATTCGACACGAAAATGAAAACTTACCCCCCCTGCAATTTAAATATACCAACTCCGAAATCGCACTACAGTGCAAAAGATGGAAATCTTTGCATTCACCACTATACAGAGATACCGTTCTGCATGATCAAAATTTCAAAAGTCGATCATATGGTCTCAGCCATATGGGTTTTGGCTTTCTGAAATTTCGATCATGTATAGGGGACCCATCTACCTATAGCTACATATCTAGGCATCTAAATATCTATATAAATATATAGTAGAAACACAATCTTACATCTACAGTTTTATACAAGAGTAGGGGGGATGGAGGGTGGTACGGCTAGTGCAACAGTCAGGAATTTGGATATCTACTGTTATGGGTTAAGCAAAACTTCCACAATTTTACTATGTTCATTGCCACTGCTGCAGTAGCCTTTAGGCTACATGGGTTGACTACCAATGCCTATACAACCTTAAAGGAGGAAGGATACAGATCCAGGAGCTCTTGGAGAATGAAGCTAGCAAAGTGCACCTGGACAGTGAAAAGGAATTCAGTTTGTAATGCTTTATAAAGATATGTACAAAGGAAGGTTGGCATAATGGTTAAAGGTGTTCACCTTACAGACACAAGGTGCAGGGTTTGATTCTCACATGTGGTAAGTGACTAGGCTTAAAATGGCCCAAAAGGGCAGTTAGTCTAGTACTAATCTATAAACCCTTGATTGGGACAGAAACTATGTTAGGTATGTGATAGAAACTTTTTACCACACTCAGGCATTGTTGACAAATGTAAGAGGTTGGGTATAAACCCTTACATCACCCAATGGATAGCCAGCTGGCTCACAGGCAGGACCCAGGATGTTACAACTGGAGAGTCCACCTCTACAAAGAGGCCAGTCACAAGCGGAGTCCTTTAGGGATCTGTCCTTGGACAACTTTTTGGCATTCAGTTCTCTGAAGTCAAGGCCAATGTTAATGGCCCATGGCTGACTAAGTTTGCAGATTATTGCAAATTAGGAGCAGTCACTGAATCACCCATCGACTCAAATGCTCTCCAGGAAGGGCTGACACAAACAACTGGTGTCACAGCCATGGACTAAAACTAAATGCCAAGAAATGCATAATAGTGTCCTTCTGAAAGTCATCCACCCCTGGAAACTATCCTATTGACATGATACTACTAAGAGTTGACCTTGTAGTCAGGGACTTGGGGACACATGGACCATTATCTAGCCTTTGACCATAACATATCTGCGGTAGTGAGGAAATAATTCTATATTGTGCAACTTATAAACAAAGGTATAGCATCTAGGTCCAAAGAAGTCCTTGGTCCACTGTATTTGGCATTCATCAGAACTATCATTGAGTACAATGCCCCCTTTGGTATGTACCTAACCAGACATATCCAACAACTGAACATCGACAGATTCCTCACTAAAAGAATACAGGGTGTTAAGTAACATGTCCTATGCAGACTGCCTCAGGGCCCTATCCCTGTATTCTATTTCCTACAGGCTGCTGAAGGGAGATCTAGGTCTGGCTTACAAGGCATTGTCAGGCCCCACTCCAGTGGTCCTCCTGCACATCTGTAAAACCACCACCAGAAAGGACTTAAACCTTGCCTGTGATATAAATAGGACATGCTGGAGATTCAGGTATTTATCTCAGACCCCTTCTCTGTAACAGGATCTCCAATCTATGTGAAACAGAGTTCCTCCCTAACCCAATTCAAATGCAACTTGGACAGCTGGATGGGGAAGAAATTCATCCCTGGTTTGGCACCTGTATCTCTAATGGACACAGGCAGCCTGTAAATAGTTCATCTCCCAGGACCCTGTTTATAAATGTTTCACCTCCCAAGTCCCTGCTTACACTTACAAGAGTACCAGAGAACTTGTCAGAAATTTGGGAAGCATGGCTAGGCTTAAAAAGGCCCTTGTGGTCATTATTCTACTATACATCTATGAACCTAAAAGGACCATCCATTTGCCTCTAGAATGCATCTAGAGTCTACCCATTTCCCGTATGCCATCAAACACAAGGCTCTAGTGCAATGAAACTGCCTGGGACAGATCTACCATGGTGGGAACAAAAACGAGAAGGCAACTACCTGGTAACTGCTTAGACAAGGGGGCGGTTGTTCCCTGATAAGAAATAACCAATTTGCTCTTCTAAAGGACTTAGTTCTGTCAAGCTAGTACTCGACCTGCCTATACATGTCCAGAGCATGAAGAATCCTTTCTTCCCATTGAAGTTCTGTGTAGAAAACTGGAAGATTAATGATTCAAAGTAAACTCAAACCACTTTGGTCATAAAAGAGGGGCTTGTTCTTGGCGAGACCCTATCTCTGTGGAATATGAGGTATGGTTCACCCACCATACATTCTGAGGAAGTCAGTTGATGAAAACGTAATACAACTTTGATGCTAGCAGTGGTGTTCAAATAAGTCTTTTCATTTAGTGTTCTCCATTGGCCGTTGTGGTGTTTTAAACTAAGTTTTTTTTCCACATTAGTGTTTTTTAGTTGTTGTTTACTTGAGAACCTGGGTGACAGAAGAGCTAGACAATACGTCTGTCTAAAGCAGAAGAGGTCAGAGTTTACATTAGCCTAAGCATATATTATTAACACTGCAACAGTAGCAATAGCCCTACACACTGTAGTTTGCACAATCATATACACTCATCAAAGCATATTTGGAATCATGGTTTTGCAAAATATCGGATTCTGATGAAGTCTTGTTTTACTGAGACAAAAGTGCTCAATCTAATTTAACAAACAGTTACTTCATGGAGCTGGTTGGTCCTGGTGAAATCTGGCAGTCATTTACTAGACAGTGAACAGAACTGAAAGGGGTGGGAGGAGACAGAAGAGATTCAGAGGGGAGTAATGACAGAGCTAGATTTTACTGGAGTAAATGAATCAAACCAAACCAGTTACTTTTGAGTTTATGCTTGCTAAGGGTGATGGTCTTAGCAGTGCGTGGAAGACTAAAAACGCTTTTGTCAGGACACTAGCAAGCTACCCTTTACCAATGGTTTATTAACTTACTAATCACTTATTTAATGAAGTGTGGCCATTATGCTTATACTAAGCCCCACTGGAATGCCATTAGGATTCTATAAAATTTCCACTATTAAGTTGACCGTAGACTAGCTTTTTCAATATTTTGCAAAAGATAAGAATGAGAACCAGACTGAATTCACTAACTTAGGAAGCTTTGGCAGTTTTGGGAATGGATTTGATTATGGCAGTTTCATATATGTGGCACAAAATGTCAGTTGGACATAAGTTAAACTGAGTGCAACTGGGTGTGTGATGCATTTTTGAAAAAGGGATAAACCAGGAATGAATGACATCTGCAAAAGCTGGTCAGTCCACCAAAATTTTGGTGAAGATTAACTATATCTTTTGCTTAGATTTTCTGAAGTAGAACTAGAGTAAGTGGGTTGGGGAGAGAGAAGTGCTGCAAGGGGTAGAGGTAATGAAAGGGGAGACAAGCTGGTCAGTTTGTGTTGGAGGAGAAGCTGAGGCACAGATCCCCCTTCACCCTCCATTTTTTGCAGCAAACTGAAGTACCACTTTGGAAATAACACCATACCATACAGACTGCAGTATTATTTCTAGTGCAGAAAGCAGGTAGGGGTGTGTGCTCACTTGTCTCGAATTCTTTTAAAGTATGCCACCCCATACAATCTCATTTCCCAACACATTTACTATACTCAAGACCTTTAGTTGTTGACAGCAGTACAAAGACTAACTGCAGCCACAAAAGACCTGTACTATTTCTGTCACACACTACAGGTAGGATGCCTTAGTTTACAGTTATACCATTACAGGAGGTAAAAAAAACTTTACACAACCCTAGTTTTGATACTTGCAATGCAACAGGTAAAATGCGTTGTTAAAAATACAATTAAAACAATCCTAATTACAGAAAAGCAAGATCATTTTTAAACAAAAACATGTCAAGCCAATGAGGAATTAAAACCAAACAAAAACTTCAGACTTTATCTGTTGATTAGAAAGGAAATCTGAATTAGTGCAATACAGCAGAAGAATAAAACTATGCATGTACTACAAGGTACACACAGCAAAAACTCATGTGGTAACAGGATAATTAGGGAAAATGGAAACAAAAAGAAGGTGGCCAGCAAGAGAGTAATGAAGCACTACACAGATATACCAAAAAAATAAGCACAGAGAATTTTGATAAACTATACATAACATATATAAAGGAACACTGCATATCCAAGTGCACATGACAGGATACAGGTGTGAGCAGATTTCAACTAAGATGAAGGGACCACAGATGTCTAGGGATGTGTTAACATGACAAAAAGTACTCTTATGCTGTCAGTTTACTTAAATACCATTTTTAATCAATGCTAAGACTGCACCTGCTGAGTGGTGGTTGCATTGCATAAGGTGCAGTGGAGTGATGGGATGGCAGGGGTCATGACAGGGAAATGGCAGACAAGACACAAAGTAAGGTATTGGGAGGAAACAGCCAGCACACTGATGAAGAGGATTAGGAGGAAAATGCCTGGATATATCAGTGACAATAGAGAAGGAAGTGGAACTGGTAGGAGGAAGGGTGGGCAGAACAGGCAATAAGACTATCTTTACTCTAGGAACAGGTTCACCCTTGGCCAGAAAGGACAGCACTACGTATATTGGTACATCTCAATGAACACATCTTTAAACAAAGATGGGAGAAGGGAAGGAAGGTCACAAAAGACGAGAGGAATAGGTACTCAGGCAACAGAGATACAAAAAGGACACAATATAAACAGGCAGTGACTGAGCATGGTTGGGCAGTATTACTAAGCAATGAAAGTCTGGCCAGGAATGTGAAGGAGCTGCAGGCAATAAAGACCAGAGCAGAAGACATTACTGGTGTCAAAGAAACAAGGGCCAGTGAGAACATGGTAGTAAGACATTGAGGTGGCTATGTAGAGGTTGCTCAGGAATAGCACGGAAAGAAAGGATGGAAGTGGATTAGAATTCCATGCATAATGGAAGGTATCAAATGTAAGGTCAGAGAGGCAGAGGAGAAAACACCATTCCATGAAAGGGGTGAGGGAGAAAACCTTGGGTATGCTCCCTGACTGTAAAGTCAGAGGAAGGAAGGATATTGGATTAATGCAGGTCACATTAAGGAAGCAGGATGACTTAACAGTAGTAAATTATAAAGCCGTGGAGTAGGAAAACAGGTTACAGACATGCGGAGGGGTTGGGGGTGGAATCTAATTCTAGAAGAAGCAGACTGTCATTCCAAGCAACAAGGGCAAACAGGCAGTGGCAAATGAAGTCTTGTACCAGAAAGGACAGAACTATAGACAAAAGTACAACTGTGTAAATAAGCAAACCACAACAGTAGATGTTTGAATGATCACTGCTGCAGCACCCCAAGCTATACGGAATATGTTTTGTATGGGACACAACAGTCATCCAGCTTCCAAAGCATGAGGGTACCTTCCATGTGCCCAAACCATTAGGCAGTTCGAGCTGAGCCCCAAGAGCAGATTGCTAGGAATATCATCCACAGCCTGCCAAATACACATAAAAAAACAAGGAGGGGGATAGGAGGAATAGAGCAGCTACTACAGCAGTGATAATTCAAAATATCAACTGTTATGGTAAGTTTACTTGTACAGCCATCCTTGGGTCATCATAGTGATCACTGCTGCAGTAAGCTTAAGCTATATAGCTAGATTACAGTAGCTTAAAATAACTGGGAGGTGGAGTGTGAAGGGTCTAGGAGCCCCTGGAGAAAGGTCCTAATAAGGCCTGACCCAGACCTGGAGAAGGAATCTAGCTTGCAGTTGTTTTGTAAATGTACAGAAGACCAGGTTGCTGCTTTAGAATACTAGAGTCCAACTCTTTCCAAAAAGCCATATACGAAGCCAAGGCCCTAGTAGAAATGTGCCCTGACCTTGCCTGTAATAGTTTTGTTGAGATGGAAGCAAAAAGTAATAGCCAGAGACAACCATTTGGAAATGGTCTGCTTTGACACAGGTGTTCCCCCTCCTACTTTCACAAGAAATGAACTGACAGGAAGTTATGAAAGATTTTGCACTGTCAAGACAGTAGTAGGGTTATATGCAGACAAATATATGAGATATCCATTCTTCCTCATTCTTAGGCTTAGGAAACAATACCACTTTAGGCATAAAAGGAAGAGGATTAGTTGTCTAAGAAACCCTGTCTGTTAAAAACAAGACAAGGCTGACTTAGCTTGCAACTCAAATTCTGTTCTTGCAGAGGTCAGAGCAATCAGTAAAATGGATTTTCATGCTTAAGAACTGTAAGTCAACCTGATGAGCTGGTTCAAATGGAGCAAGTGTTAGAGAAGCTAACACTAAATTAAAATCCCAAGGAGGAGCCACTGGTTTTTTTGAAGATCTGTTATGCAATACACATTTCGACATAAGAACGCCTTTAAAACAGGGGTGCCAACTAGAATATACTTTTCATTTGATTATATGAAATTCTAGTAGTAGGCTTTTTTGCCTGCATTAGTACTTACTGCACGTCCTCGGTAAACAAAAGTGTCTAAAAAAGGTATTAAAACGTTATCATCCAGGGAGTCATTTAGAAGTTGTTTGGTGTCAGCATGCATCAAACACCCTTGTTCTTGTGAGAGTAGATCTAGTCTGTCAGAAAGCCTATGGTAATTGCCCCCGGCCAATTCCCTCTTGCCAGAAGGAGTCACCACAATGATCTTGGGGATTCTCCCTGGATATAAGTGGAAAAGCATACAGAAAAATTCCAGTCAAAAAAAAGACATCCATCTTCCAGGCCTTCTTGTTTGGAGTCCTGCAGCAGAATTTTGTCAGCTGATTGTTCAAAGAGGAGGTTAAAAAGGTCTACTTGAACTCACCACAGATTGATAAAATTTTGGAAGACTCCATGACCTCGTTTCCATTTCTGAGGGTCTACTTGTGTTCTGCTCAGCTTGTCTGACAGAATGCCTACAGAGTGAGATTGTGCTGTAAAGCTATATACCATACTAAAATGGCTACTCTGCAAAGGGGGTAAGGTCAGGTGTCCCTTGCTCATTCATGTACCACATCATTGTGGTACTGCCTGTATAACGTGAAACTCTCCTGGAGACCAGACAGATGATTCAGGAGAGTCAAGTGCCTTGATAAGGGCAGTAATCTCTGTGTTGGGCTTTGTTGTTCCAGATAGGTTGTACTTTTATTCCCCTCCCCGACACTCCTCCTCAAGGGGAGTCCAAGGTGCCTGTGGTGACTGCTTTGTAGTAAGGTGTAAAGGAAGACCTGGATTCAGGGATATTTGATGTGTCCGCCAAGTAATTACTCTTCTCACAAATTACACAAATGAAATCTGGAGAGATAATCGGGGTCAGTGCTGTGGCCAGAGAGACTTCAGATATAACAGAATCTCTCTCATGTGGATCTTGCCAGAGTAAATCAGGAGAATCATAGATGCATGAGACCCAGAATCCTGAGATATTCCCTAACAGTGGCTGAAGTCACAGTGGAAAACCCAGATATAAGTATAAGTGAGAGTTTCCTAACAGTTCTTGCAGGAGTGAATAGCTCAAAGGATAAGGCAGAGGACCGATGTGATCCAGATGTACAAAACCTGAAAATCCTGAGGTTTGGATAAATAGGAATGCAAGGATAGTCTAAGGTTACCAAAAAATCTCATGTAAGGAAGAAGGGTAATAGGTTGTGAAGTGAAAGCATTTTGAACTTTGTCACCACCACTTACTGGTTTAGGAAAGAAAGGTCCAGAAATGGCCTCCAAGCATTTTCTTTCTGTGGCACCAAAAAACAAATTCTTGAATAAAAACCTTTTCCCTAACTGAGAAGTAGGGCTGTTTCTATTACTCTTGGGCACAGCATGTGCTGTAGACAGAACATAACCAAGAGGTTTGGTATGGTGGATGTAGAAATTCCTCAGTTTCAGGGAATTATTCTTCTCATTGCCATGTGTAAGCCTGCTGAGTCAACCTCAGGATCCATTTGCCTTAAAACAATCTGATGGCAAAAAACAAAATGAAGATTCAAACTTAATGGAAAGAATAAGGGACTACCAGGGTTAATTTATTTCCAAAAACTGGACAAGGCAGCATAAAATCCCTTGGAAAATTTGGAGGAGGGGGTCTGGAAAGAAAAAAAAAACTGAAAAAGACTCATTTTATCAGCTTACCCCTCTCATCACATTTTTGATGGGTCAAAATACTAAATCTCTAGCCAAAGGAGAATTTAAAATCACATCTTTACATCTTCTGGGACGTTCTGAGGAAACAGCCAAACTTCAACACAGTACCAATAGCAACAGTTCTGGATGTGGCATATACAGAGTCATATATACATTTATGAATACTGACCTGAGAAACTGAAGTTTAATCACAAAGCAGTATTTTCCACACTGGAGGGAAATGCAGATAAAAGATTCCTCAGTTTAACATAGGAGCCTGACAAATTCAAAACTCTAAAATTTAAAGATGCAGAAAGCACACACTTTTTCCACTCTTAATTGATGTTCGCAGAATCACAGGTGGTTACTAGGCTAATGGCCCTGGGGCCCTTACAAGCCTAGCCAAGAGTTTATCCCCAAAAAGAAACCTCAGTCAGCACCTGTCACCCCAGGCAATGAGGGACACAGGTGGAACCCCTAGGACAAATTTGTGGTTTCCTATCCACTCAGCAAGGTTGTACTTGAACAGGGTCAGCGAGGTACTCTGACATGTATGGGAAGTCTATTCCAGAGATGGGGCAGCCTCTGGGAGAC
Source organism: Protopterus annectens (assembly GCF_019279795.1). Classification (NCBI taxonomy): domain Eukaryota; kingdom Metazoa; phylum Chordata; order Ceratodontiformes; family Protopteridae; genus Protopterus; species Protopterus annectens. The sequence continues at coordinate 596,832,883 of NC_056750.1, forward strand.
AAACCTCTCTCTCTCCAGCAGGTTTTGTTGATATCGCACATTAGATTCAGGCCTTTCAAGCAGGTAATGTGCGAGGAGTTAGACTTACGAATATGGAGCATCTCTAGTAGGGCAGGATCCAAGACTGCCATGTAGGCGAGACACAGACCACCTCTGAGCAACCGGTAAGATACAGAGTAGCGTGATAGTAATTTGAGCCTGTTTGCATAGGACAGGTGTTGGGAGGCCATGGATTCTCTTTGTTATACTCAATTACTGGTCTAATGATGGAGGAGTATGGAGAGGTAATAACCTTTTTTCTGGCTGCAATCCCATTACGTATGAGATGAACCAAGTAAAAAGCTTTTACAACATTGGCCAGAAGGGGAAGGATTATAATTAAAATGTTTGGAAGCTGCTGATTCAAGATATAACTGCTGGATCAGGTCTAGAAGTGTATATAAATTGTAACGAATGCAGAAAATACAGTTATGCAGATCTTACCATAACAGTAGATATCCTACTTCTCAATGTTGCAGTATTCTTTACAGAAGGGATATCTCACACAGTGGACATAGGGGCACACTCCTGATGCAAGATGCCCAGAAGCTATAAAGGCTCTGTTATGCTGATTGAATGTTTGGCTACCCTTGGCATGATATCCCATCTTTAAAGAACACTGCAACAGTCCTTCTCTGCTTTCTTAGGTGCGGCAGGCAGGATGACAGGGAAACCACATGCTGTAACAAAAACTTCCGAAAATGCTTCAGCACGGGGAGGGGGGTGAGAGGGGGTTCAAGGAATTCGAGTTGTATCTGTCCCATCACATTCCTCTCCAGAATGAGACTTTCTACCAGAAACCACCTAATAATGGTCAAACAGCATGTGCAAGATCCTGATCCAGACTTAACCTACTCCTGTCCAGTGAGACTGATGCAGGAAATGAAAAATGTTTACTTTTGTTTCTTTCTGACAGGAAAGTAAGGGCAAATAGATTACTAATGGCAGCATCAGCTTCCCCATGGATGGACACAACATTCTTGCTAAGCAGGGGCACCATCCCTACCTCCCCCACAAGAAATACTGGCTCTCCCATGCACACTGAGGGGACATGGTTAGCCCCTGGTTAGCAGAGGCTGTGTGGACAACAGAAGATCTGGGGAAAAAGATGACTGGTCTGAGAAATGAGCTTTGGCCACAGCAGAGTATCCCATCTGCAGCTATGGCAAACTGCTAGCCTGTTGTGACTGCAAAGGCTGTTAAACTTTTTTCTTTTTGTAGCAGGAAGGCCAGATGGTAGGACTGGCCAGCAATTTGTTCCATGATGAAGATGAAAATGTAGGTAACACTTTTAGTAGTTAAAAATTACTTTTACATTTGAAACATGGCAAAAAGCACTCCAATACACTTCAGCAGCCCTCAAACGTAATTTAAAACAGTTTTTTTCTATAAGAAAAGCTTCAGAATGTGTAAACAAACTTTTGGCAGTAGGAGTGCTTTGAAAGGCTTGGAGCTCAAATCTTTTTTTAGTCAGCTCAGCTCAAGCTCACTGTTTGGGCACAAAGAAGGTGCCCTGAAGCTTTGGAAGTTGGCCAGCTGTTACATTCTATGCTGGACAGAATGCATACAGCTTGGACTGCTGCAGCTATTAATACAATGATCACGAGATGCAGTCTTTAAACAAGGCAGGGTACACACACAGATATTTAAGTGAGGGAATTTGTACACAATGTTTATGCAACTGCATGGCTTAATTGGATGGAAAAGGTAAAGAATATCTTAAGAACATAACAGACAGAGATAAGAATGAACAATGGTATATAGCCTCAAGGGGACAGAGGTAATGCTCCCTCCAGTCATGCCACACTGTGGAATATGTGCAGCCCTAAAGGCCATACATGAAGGTACAGAAGACTGCTGAAAGGTGCACAGAGACAGTTATCAACCAGGTGTAAAGGATGGAAGGGCAAATATATGACCAGTGACTAGTGGAGCTGCAGCTCTTTTAAACAGAGACCAGAAGAGACAGACGCGATAGACCCATGACAATTGTTCATCTAATGCAAATGCCCGACTGGAAATGCAGAAATCTAAAATGACATCAGAAATGTCCACTTACAGGAATAAAGTGGAAACCTGTACTGCAATCTCAGAGTCAGTACATACAATTACTTTATTGTTTTTTGAGTCAGTGTTCTGGATATCGGTGTTATGACGCACGACATTCAGGAGATCAATCAAATGACAAAAACCGTGCAGAAGATGTCAAGGAGATGAGAAGGGGTCATCCTGAAGGCGAAAGGTGTAGGTTGTGGGACAGAGAATAGACATAGACAGCAAACTATGGGATCAGACAACCCCTAGACCCTCAACACTACTATTTCATGGAGAGGGTTAAGGATAGTGAATAGGGAATCCACCAAGACATTCAAGAAGCCATAGAAAATGTGAGAAAAAGTGAGAGAAAACAGGGATGGTGAGAATGCAGAACGTTAAACCCATTCTCAGCAGCAGATTATATAGATTTACCACTTCTTTTACAATCAAGGAAATGTAATTAAATGTTCCAAAATTAAGTCATCACTTACCTTTATACTACCCCCCCAAAATTGGCTAGGCTTAAAATGGCCCACAAGGACAGTTAGCCTAGTACTAATCTATGAACCTATGAACACATTAGCTCAGGCTTTAGTATAATTCTGCTGTAGGAGATCCTTTACTATTATCCTTTACTGTTTACATTTCACAACTGACATAGCAACTGACATATCACTGCTTTTGACTCTATCCAGATGTTATGCTTTGTAGTACCAGTGATATTCGAAGAGAAGATAATACTGTTGTGCAAGGTGCCTGTCCAAACAGTAGCTCTTCAAAGAGATGCCACAGTAATGTAAAGCTACCCCTCCCTTCACTCCCCAAGGGGAGTGGTATATAGCCTTATTTTAACTATTTCATTCTTAAGTGTTTTTCAGTTTAGTACTGTAGTTGTTATGTTAACCCGTGGTGGTGGTGCTGCAGTAGCATTGTCGCCTCACAGTAAGATGCTGTCCGGTTCGATTCTCAGCTAGAGTGTCTTCTGCGTGGAGACATGTGTGAATGGGCGTACCTTTGTTGAAGGTTGTGCGTCAGGCCTGGCAAGCCAGTACGTAAAAATCAACTGCCAATCATTAGCGGACCGGAGTTCTGCTGTGGCCGAAAGACACAAACACAAACTGTAGTTGTTATGTTAAGTCGCTTCAGTAGTCAGTACACACTAGGTATTTGTGTAAAACAAACACACTTCCCATGAGAGACTTATATGGCTCAAAAAGCAGAAAGGTAAATGCCATTTTTGTATGTATTTTGTCCAACAGGTCTGCGCAGGTAGGTACCCTCACAGGCATGAGACCAGGGTTGGTCCTCATAGAAAGAACAGGACAGCTAATGAAAAATACAGGTAGACAAATAAAGGAACAGAAGATAGATAAACCAACATATTTTGCATTGACCTCTTCTTGAAGATCTGCTGTTATGGTAAGTATCTTACCTAACTGTGGTTTATATATCATAATAGCATATTGGTATTTATTCTGCATTTATGCTGCAGTGATTTTAAATGGAATACTATTTACAACTTAAAATGACCAAAACTGTACTTAAATATAATCTGATGGATTTAATTATTTACAGAAAAATTTGGCTTGGACTATATTGTTATAATATAAATTTATCTCATGTTTACGTTCTTTGTACAGTTCGGAGTATTTTTGAAACTTTTAAAAACACCATATAACACATTTAGTATTTCATAGGATCATAGGAGATACAAGGCAACTGAGCCACAAAGCCCTTTCCGCCTTGCCAGTACTTACCCTTAGGCCTTGCCTCTCTCAAGGAAGGCCAGATCAGTCATACCAGAGCTGAATTTATGAAGACCCATCAGGTTGTCCAGCTCCATTATAAAAGCAGACAGTGTGTCATACTGCTTAACGTGGAGAAGAGGTTTGTGTGACCAATCTATCCCACCTATTTGTCTTATTTATTTATTGGAGTAATGGAGTAGACTGAGATCTCTGGCCCTTTTGTTAGCTGGAATATTTGATTTATTGAGGTATAAGAGTTCTTGCACTACTAGTTCTCGTATAGCTCTATAAGCAAAACACAGGTCATCCTTAAGGAGTGTATATGAAAGTGAGAAGAGGCATAAAGCCTCCGGTCTTTCTTTGTAGCTCATATTGTTTAGGACCCTCATCTTTTTAGTTACAAACCTCTGGGGTCTTACCAATATCTTAGTATACTCAGTAAGGTATATCTCAAAGGAGGCATTGTACTCAGTGATGGATCTAATCAATGTAGAGTACAAGGAGATGAAGACTTATTTTGATCTGGCAGAAATACTTTTTACTATGAGCAATGCAAAGTAAAAGGATATCCTAATCACCATTACAATGTGATGGTCAAATGTGAGGGAGCTGTCCACCCAAGTGCACAGGTCTCTCATGACCTTTTTCATTTTAAAGTGGCACATTATCTATGCTGTAAGCTGGAGTTGTGGGCTGCTTTCCAAATGGTACAATGTTGCACTTTTTGGCATTGAGCTTGAGCCCATTTTTATTACACCAGCTATTGACAAGTGTAAGCTGCTGGAAATCACAAACCAGAAAACTTGCATCAGTAGATGGGAAACAGAAAATTTACTCCAGAACTGTCTCCTTGTACTACTAATGGGCAGAGGCAGCTCCTAAATGTTTTATCCCATGCATTGGGCCCCTCAAATTATGTATAGTATGATCCCAGTTATTCTCATTAGGGGTAATATATAATTGTCAACCATAAGACGGGTAAAGCCAGTCTGACACCATGGGATGCCTTCATCCTTTTCTAGTTTCTTATCCAGCTGACTGATATTTTCCTTAATTTGGAGGTCATTTGTTCTGCTATATAGGTTTAGAAATGTCTTCCTTTCATTACATAAGTTATTAATGCATGCGGACCACCACACTGGTTTACTTTTAGACATCCAAGGAGAAAACAAAGGTTCTGTCTCAAGTTAACCAGTCCTCCACTTCAAAACAAATCACAAAAACAGCAAAAGAAGCAGACTGGAACATGGCCTCACTGTACAGGTTAAAATGATTTAATCCAGATGTAAAACACCATATAAAATGAAAGAAAAATGCATATAAATCAAGATAAGGGCTTTCACATCTACAGACAGATGCTTCATCAGACCATTCAGTAACTGGTACACTGAACTAATTCGAACATGCAGTTAAGCTGTGTAACCTATCAGGAATTACCTATGCAAACTCCTGGAACCCAAATGAGGCTTTAAAGAGACACATTCATTAAGACCATGGCCTTTGTCAGACTGCAAGGTAATGATCCAATGCATTTCTACCTGCTCTGTCTTATTCCTGATGTCACCCAAATGTTTATTAAAACTCATTAAATGTATGATCTGAAAGGCAAAAGTATAATCTGTACTGGTATTGTTAATATGCTTAGCTAGTGCATTTGTAGTTACTCCCCTACAGATCTCACTGACACGTTCACATATTCTTTCTCTAAGAGAGTGGTTGATATTCCCAACATAAAATGCCGGACATTTCCTGCATTTAGCAAGATATACCAAATCCCTACTTGAGCAGTCAGTGTATAAAGTAAAACTAAGCAACCTACCAGAGTCTGGATGTAGAAAAGTATTCTTCTTGTGAGGAACTTCTGTGGTCTCTCCAACTGCTGCAGGTACTTAGAAAGGTACATACCAAAAGAGGCATTGTAGTCAACAATTGGCCTGATGAGGGAAGAGTACAGGGAGGTTATAACTTCTTTTTTTTCTGGAGGTAATGCCGTACTTATGAGATGAGCAATATAGAATGCCCTTCTTACCATTGTGGAAACATGGTGATCAAAGGTAAGGTTGCTGTCAACCTGTGTGCCTAGGTCTCTCACCACTGAGTGCGTACTTAGGGTGTTATTGATGTGGTAGTTAGTGGGAACATCACTGTTACTAAAAGGGATGATAATACATTTTTTGCATTGAGTTTAAGGTCACGACTCTGGCACCAGTCAATTGTTTGTGTAAGACCCTCTTGCAGGATGTTGACATCATTTGGAGATTCTGTGACCACTCCCAGTTTGCAGTTGTCAGCAAACTTCATCAGCCACAGACCCTTAGTTTTAGCTTGCACTTCAGAGAAATAGATCTAAAACAGAAATGTCCTTTTTTTTTTTTTTTTTTTTTTACATATTCTGTGTTCTGTTTTATACCTATTTGCCATATGTTCTCTGCCTCCACATTGATTGCTTCTGACTTTGTCACATTCATTTATTAAATGAGTTGAGTCCCCACAAAATAGCAAGATGTTATGTGGTCCAATCTCGCCTACATTCTTACTCGGAGCGGAACATCGGCTCTAACTCGGCCAACTTATTTTTCTAGCACAAAGTCTCTAATTGGCTGGGCTAATCTAGTATCCCATGATGCACCGCTCCACAGCCCCAGATCTCGTTTCCGCTCGTGTAGCTAGGACGTGGTCTTGCTTGGCTGTGGCTAAGTACCTTTAAAACGTCTTTTTTCTCACTGAAAATTGTGTTTTTTCCTCACAAAAGCTATTTTAATAGCTGATTGCTCTTGTTGTTTAGCGTGTGTTTTGTGGTGTGAGTGATTTGTTTTGTGGTATCCCTCTGTTCCTATGGGCTAGGCCCGTTTAAATTAGAGGACCTAGTCCTCCCTCCATTGTATAGTTGGTCTGTTCCTGTGAAGAAAAGCATTTTTTTTCCTTGCTTCTGTGTGTGTGTGCGTTAGTCGTGTCAAGAATCGTTTAACTTAGAGATTCTTGTCAGCAGTTGTTAGCGGTATTTTCCCGCCGTAACCATTGTTGGACTAAGGTCCTGTTTCTGTTGTGTTGTGTACAGTGCTTTTTGATATGTCAAAGGATCAAAAGGAACACAAAACCTCTGGGTTTAACAAGTGTTCTAAATGCAGCTACAAGATGTCCATAACAGATGGACATTCCGTTTGTGTATACTGCCTGGGGGCTATACATTTACAAGAGTCCTGTAGCTTTTGTCACACGTTCAGCCCAAGGGTGCTACAGGAAAGAAAAAATAAACTTATACTGAAGGGTTTTCTAAAGCCTTCCTTTGAGGAGTCCTTGGACTCTTCCTCTGGTTCACAGACTAAAGCCAAGACTTCTAAGGCTAAGAAGAGATCTCCGGCTCCATCTGTTTCATCGGAGCCACCGGAGAAGACTACCAAATTGGATTCTACCTCCTCGGCTCCCTTGTCCTCGGGGCCGCAGGAGGTAGCTGTGGTTCTTGAATCAGCCTCGGCTCCAATCCTGTTAGAGCTCATTCGGAGCCGGTCTCCTAGTGTCAGACAAGGATCTTCAGATAGGAGATCACAGTCACCTTCTCTCTCCTCCATATCCTCCAGACTCAATGATTTGGATGTGGATAGGATGGTCCAGAGGCTCCTGCAGTCGCCTGTGTTGGCAAAATTATTTTCGGCTCCGACCCAGTCGGCTCCGGAGCCAGTCGTGATGAGTATACTGACGTTTCCTCCTCCGAGCACCTCCTTGTCTTCGGAGCCAGAGTGTTCTGCTCCAGGTGATGTTCTGCTGGCTCCAATACCTCTTAAGGCTTTATCGGTGCCAACGTCGGCTCCTACCATGTCGGCTCCGTCCTCTGGTTTCGGAACCCGGGTTTCCTCTGTCGGGCCCGAGGGGGATACTTCGGGACTTTTGTCGGTTCCGAGCCTCCCCTCTCAGCGCTTCGGCTCGGGGAACTTCGGCTCCGGTCGTGGCCTCGGAGGTTGGTTGGTCCTTGGATTCGGGGGGACCCGCCTTCGAGGCCGTGAGGAGCACACTGGCCAGATCTTCAGTGACATCACCCGGATCAGTCATTCCATCCCCTTCCACACCAGCGAGAACCTCTGATGTCCCCCTATCGGTTGACAGCAGAGCCCCAAGGTCTGGGGATACCCCCATGAGCGGTCCCCAGCTTTCTGAGGGCCCCTTGGAGTCTGTGCCTGAGGAGTCCCCAAGAAAGAAGTTGTGCAAAAGGAAGCACATAGACTCCCAGGATGAGTCTCTCACCTCTGATACCGACCTCGAAGAGTCAGAAGGGTCCCCCAAGTCGTCCCCCGATGACGTCTGTTTCTCCGACATCCTGGAGATTTTGAGGCAGAGAGGCGGCTGGTCATCCAAAACCCCCTCTGAGGAGGAGTCGGTATTCCTCAAGGCCTTTGGGGCTCAACCCTCCGCCTCCTGGGTTTCTCCACCCTTCAATGAACTCCTAGATTTGATCTGTCGAAGGGCATGGGAGACTCCTGACTCGGTGGAACCTGTACCCAGGCGCCCTAATAAATTTCTTTCAGCTCCCCCAGGGAAAGAGTTCCTGTCCAAAGAGGTTTCTGTGGATGCCATGGTGGTGGCGGCGGCCACTCAGCAGGAAGTAGCCAAGTTTTCTTCCTCCATCCATCCTCCTAACAAGGAGTCCAGGAGTATGGATCGGTACTGGAAGCCTACCTTCTCTTCAGCGACCTTCACCCTTCGGTCTCTGAACTATCTTTGTCATTTTACTCGGCTCCAGAGAGATCTCCTTAAAGAGTTAAGAGATACTCTAACGAGTAACATACCTGAGGCGTTAACACAGATGGTTAACGCCCAGTTGTCTACTCTTGGCTTGATTGTCAACTCGTCTATGAGGCTCATATCTTATGCAGCCAAGGGGGCGAGCAGGGCAGCTAGCTCAGGTGTAGCCCTTAGGAGGCAAGCCTGGATGCGCCTGTGTATTTTCGCGGAGGCCTTCAAGTCTTCCTTCACTGATGCCCACTTTGATGGGTCCTCACTCTTTGGGACCAAAGTGAAAGACACCCTCACCAGATGCGAGCAAGAGGGAAAGACCCTGTCTGCCGTAGGGGTCCGTTTTTCCCTCCCATCTAGGCCTTACCCCAAGGCTCAGAGAGGAGGAAAAATGTGGTTCAAAAAGTCACAGAAGTCTTTCCCTGCTGCTCAAGATGAGTCCCCCTCCAGAGGCAGAGGAGGGGGTGGCTATTCTGGGAGACGCCGCCCTAGTGGCAGAGGAGGCCTTCGCAATTCAGGAGACTGTGATTCCATTTGCAGGCCTTCCTATCATCGTCCCTGATGTATTGCCCGACTGTGCTATTCCGGAGCCAGTCGGGGGCTGCATTTTGTTGTACCTGGAAACCTGGGCAAGTATCACTCAGGATCGATGGGTGCTTCGTATAGTTACCAGAGGTTATTCCATCCCCTTGTTGTCAGACCGTCCTCCACCCAAGAGAATCCCAGACGTTCCACCCAGTCAAAGGGATCATGCAACACTAGAAATTTCAAAGTTGCTGGAAAAAGGAGTCATCCAGCCTGTCCCCTCAGACCAGATCGGATTAGGGACTTACTCAAGACTCTTTTTGGTGCCGGAAAAAACAGGGGACCTGAGACCCATCTTGGATCTCAGCCGACTGAATCGCTACATTCTAAAGTCCAAGTTCTGAATGGTCACCCTTCAGTCTATTTTTCCGTTACTGGGAAAAGAAGTATGGATGTGCTCCATCGACCTCAAAGATGCTTACTACCATATCAAAATGGACAGGGCATCCAGGAGTCACTTACGCTTCTGGCTGGGAGCCAGTCATTTCCAGTTTCATGCCCTGCCCTTTGGCCTCACCACAGCCCCCAGGGTGTTCACCAAGTGTTTGGCAGTGGTGACAGCTCACCTGAGACGTCAAGGATTCTAAGTGTTTCCATACCTGGATGACTGGCTCCTCAACGCCCCCACCAGGTATCTTCTCATTCAGGCCAGGGAAAAGACCATTGCCCTTTGTCATCAACTAGGAATTACCTTGAACTGGGGAAAGTCTGCCTTGCTGCCCTCACAGCGTGTCACATTTATAGGCGCAGAGCTAGACACCATTCATATGCGGGCGTTCCTACCCCAAGAAAGGATAGAGGTGTTGCAGGGTCAGGTTCGCGCATTGCTACCCCTCAAGAAAGTTCAGGCCAGATGGGTTCTACAGCTCCTGGAATCCATGGCAGCCACCATTATGTTAGTGCCTCTAGCCAGATTACACATAAGGCTTCTGCAGTGGCTCCTATTTGCCCAATGGTCCTTTCAGAAACTTCCCCTGTCCCATTTGATCCTACTCACTGATCGGTGCAAACAGGACCTCTGTTGGTGGCTACGCTCCACCAACTTGAACAAAGGGAATCCATTTATTCCTATGCCTCCAGTTGCCACGGTGACCACAGACGCCACCCAGATGGGGGGGGGCATTATCTTGGCAGGACGGTCCAAGGCACCTGGCAAGATCACGAGGTACATCTGCACATCAATGTTCTAGAGATGAGAGCGGTGTTACTGGCGTTGCAAGCACTGCAGAGCTCTCTTCCCCTAGGAACAACATGTCCGTGGTGTGGTACCTGAACAAGCAAGGGGGAACCATATCTTACCCCCTATGCAGTCTTCCCGATGGTTCCTAGTGGCAACGCACATTCCGGGGAAGGCCAATGTGATAGCAGACAGGCTAAGCAGATCTAGTCTGATGCCTTACGAGTGGTCCCTGAACCGCCGAGTTGTGGAACAGATTTTCAACAGGTGGGGTCAGCCATGCTGCGACCTTTTTGCCAATCCCCACAATGCCAAGTGCAGCAACTACTTCACTCTGATCCCCCCACAGGGGGAGTCACCCAGGGATGCTTTAGTCCACAATTGGCCTCCCGGTCTGCTCTATGCTTTCCCTCCATTTCCTCTGCTACCAAGAGTGATTCAGAAAGCCATTTCCTCGGGAAGCAAGATTATTCTAATTGCCCCATACTGGCCTCGGCAAGTCTGGTTCTCCTTTCTTCATCAGTATGCAGTGGACAGTCCTTGGACTCTGGACCCAGCACCAGACCTATTGACACACATGTCAGGACAGTCCCATCCCTCCCTGCGGACCCTCAGGTTGACAGCCTGGCTACTCCACTTCCATCTTTAGTCAGACTTCATTGTTTTTTCACCTGAGGTAGTACACATCTTATCTTCTTCTCATAAATCTTCTACAAAGAAGATTTACTCCAGCAATTGGAAAAGATTTTCAATTTGGGCTCAGGCCAGGGGACTGGATCCTTTCACAGCCCCCATCCCTGCTGTCTTAGATTTTGTATCCGCACGTTTTCAGCAGGGTTCTGCTCCTGCAACCATTAAGGTCCAGCTGGCCGCTATTTCTAATTTTCATACCTCTTATGAACCTTCTCTCATGGCTTATAAACTATGTAAGGCCTTTTTGAGGGGCACCTTGTTGCTACGTCCTCCTGTGTCAGAACCCATCATGCCATGGTATTTAAATTTTGTTTTACAGGCCCTGACTTCATCACCTTTCGAACCAGCTGCCACCTGTGAATTAAAATTTCTGTCTTGGAAGACTGCATTCTTAATAGCTATCACATCAGCCAGACGGGTGTCGGAGATTCAAGCGTTGTCCATCAAATCCCCATATTTAATCTTTCATAAGGACAGGGTTTCCTTGAGATCTAATCCATCCTTTCTTCCGAAAGTAACCTCCGCCGTTAATCTCAATCAGTCCACTGAGCTGTCAGTTTTCTTCCCTCAATTTTCCAACAAGGCGGAGTTTAAGTTTCATCAGTTGGACGGACACAGGCAGCTTCGATTTTACTTACACAGGACAAAACAACTTCGTAAGTCTGACCAACTCTTTGTGTCCTTTTCAGAAAATAGAACAGGTTCCCCTATTTCTAAGATTACAATTTCCAGATGGATTTCTGATTGCATCTCCTATGTCTATTCATCAGCAGGCAGAGAGTTACCGTTCCCCGTCACGGCTCACTCCACCAGGGCTGTTTCCGCTTCAGTAGCTTATCATTCCAGGCTATCTTTGGATGAAATTTGTGCTGCGGCCACGTGGGCTTCTCCCCACACCTTCATTGCTCATTACAAATTAGACGTGGCTTCTAGGGGCCGGGCTTCCTTTGGTTCCACTGTTCTCAGGAACATCTTCCATTGAGCCTCCCAGGATAGAGGTGCTGGGGACGCTGTCCTGTGAGTAAGAATGTAGGCAAGATTGGACCACATAACATCTAGAAGTTATGTACTCACCATAACGTTCGATGTATGTGGTCCATCTCGCCTCACATTCTTACGTTCCCTCCCACCTGTCCCCCCCCTGGAGGATTTGGAGGCGACATTTGTCTTCAGTACCCTTCGGTATTGGTTGTTTTTTCTTTGCTACCCTGGTTAGTGTTCTACCCTATTGAACTGTGGTTGTGCATGAGGTGTGACCATGGGTTGCTGCAAATTAGATCTGGGGATGTGGAGCGGTGCATCATGGGATACCAGGTTAGCCCAGCCAATTAGAGACTTCATGCTAGAAAAATAAGTTGGCCGAGTTGGAGCCGATGTTCGGCTCTGAACCCGTGAGTAAGAATGTGAGGCGAGATGGACCACATACATCGAACGTTATGGTGAGTACATAACTTCTAGTTCTGGGTTGGCCAACGTGTCACTAGGAAGATGTATCATAGAATTATTTTCCATTTTCACTGTAACTTCCACCTCCGACTTGATCTTAGCCAAAAGGCCAAGTTAATTTTAGCTCATTTTTAAAGTCTTTCATATTTGTTTGTTTGTGTCTTTCGGCTTTTCCCGGTTAGGGGTTGCCACAGCGGAACTCCGGTCTGCTAATGATTGGCAGTTGATTTTTACGTACCGGCTTGCCAGGCCTGACGCACAATCTTCAATGAAGGTACGCCCATTCACTCATGTCACCACGCAGAAGATGCTCTAGCTGAGAATCGAACCGGACAGCATCTTACTGTGAGGCGACAATTAAAGTATTTCATATTATATTTCTTAATTTCATGTGTCATAAATTAGAAAGTGTTTTTCCTTTAATTTAGTCTCCTGTGCAGAAAACACATACTCATTCCATAGAAATGCATATTTTTTCCTTTCACGGTATATAAACTTTTGTAATAATGAGTCCATTTCAAATGTAATATCACAAAATGCCTCCCTACCTAAATGAACAAATGAATGAATGAAAAGGCACACAAACTGGCTCATGTGTAATATGTGACCATAACACAGTTTTCCTTCTTATTCTTACTGTGGGTCTCTTCTTCCATATTTGATTTACTGTGCCTTTCTGTTCATTCTTGCAGTCTCTGATCACCACTGCATATGACCTTTTTTTTTTTTTTTGCATTTCAGTATTTTCTCCATAATCTCTGTCCCTACTTGAATCTACAACAGCATTCTCTCCTTCTTTCTCCACTCCAAGTATGTGGCCCAGCATTTCTGACAATGACAACTCTCCCAGATGTTCTATCTGTATTAAACAGACCAGTTCCTTATTCTCTGGACCACCAGTCAATAACTCTGTTATCATCACTTCCTGCTGTGACTCAAAATGCTCTGGAACAGGTAAACATTGTTCATTTGTAATATCCACATTGTTGCTTTCATTTTCTGTACTTCTCTTGTTATCTTAATTTTCTCATCCAAATTTACAAAACCGTCATGAGCAGAACCCTCCATACTGCTTCAACCATTCGCTGGCTTGTCTTGCCTCTGTTGTACAACTCATTATTAACCATCTGAGGGCCAGGAAAGGGAGTGATGTACATGTCCTTGAAAATAATTTGAGAAGTTATGTGGTGTCCTGGCCATATTTCCTGTAGTCATTATGAATACCACTTTGGGTCTCCCCTGAAAACAGGCTGCTGACCTAGTAGAACTAACCTGGCCAAAAAAAAGAGTACATAAATTAAAAAAAATATATCAGATACTAAAAGCTAAAGTCATTGTGTAAAAAATAGCCTTATTGTTAGGCCCTGGGGAAGAAATGGATCTTATGGGACCCCTTGGAAAGCTCCAAGAGAGGCTCAAATCACATCCAGTATAGTAGAGAAATCCAATTAAGAATTATGGCCAGCAAATGGATTTATACCAGAGAGCTCAAGATGAAATCTGGAAATCACTAGCCTTCTGACACTAGAATTGTTGACAAGAAAAGAAAGCTGTTAGGATGTCAACAATTCCATTATGCAAAGTTGCAAAAATTCTCTCTTTCAGTAGTTGATCCTTTCACCACTGTACAGTTCTGGGGCTTTATCCTGATCTGATTGAAATGTTCTAAGTGCTACTTTAAGGCAAAATCCCTTAGCTGTGCTATTAAACTCTTCATGATAATTTAGTTATGGACAACTTAAAATCCTAAAGATGGCACGTTACACAGAGTTGTGTTCAACCAGTGTGCATCAAGATAACTTCTGCAAGAAGCCAAGGTGCTACATCTTTGGAGCTAGGTAGCACTGCAGTTATCCGACAACAATTTCAATTAAACTTCCACTATAACTACAGGCTGAGTATAGAAATATGTCATTAATTCCCAGATTTAAAATAAATCTCCTGTAACAGTGGGATGACTTAAGACTTCTGCTGAATAGATCATTAATTGGAGCTATGCAGAATGGTACTGTGATGAAAGGAAGTACTGCCAGTACAGCTAGCTGGAATTTTGTAAAAAATTAATATGTTTTGTAAATCATTATATGTCATTTGTGAATATCAACATGATTTATACAAGATGCTTGTGTTACAAATGTATTAGAATAGCATGTCATACAAGGTGTTGGTGTTACAAATGTATTAGAACTGTATGACATGTGTATATCAAAATGGTTTGTACAGACATTTATTTTGAAAAGGTATTTGTAAAGTGCTTATGTTTGAAATGTTTGCACAGTGTGCCTTGCTGGAGAGAACAGAAATGTACATGCACTGTTGTAACTGTTTAAATGTATATGTTTTAACAGAGGAAACTGGAGGGTTAACCTCAGCACAGCAAACTTTAGAAAATATCTCAAATTAAATTGCTTTATAGGCTAGGCCATAAAGATGCTATCTCACAGGTTTCAAGGCAGCCAGAGACACAAAGTCTGTACTAGGAAGCTTTATGTATTATCTTTGTGGTGAACTAATTACTACTGTGGAAGTGTGTGGAGGTATGCAATTGTTTTATGACTTCCAGCACCTGCCAAAGATCTGAGCAAAAGCCCTTGTGTGTGTATTTTATAGGTAGGTGCTAAATCATTATATAGAAAGGAAAAGTAAATGGCTGCAGGTTAGCCAAGGTGCAAAAACAGAAAATATTACAAAACAAATGAAGCACCTAGATGACACACTATCCCAGCAGTAATATTTTCAAATTTATTTTGAGAAGTCTCTTAGTGAGACAGAGTAGTCTGTATTCTGTCTTGGGGCTGAAACCAACAAGAAGGACCACTCACGACATCATCTGTCTTGCTCTATTAATTATAACATAATAATAACTCTGTTAGATACAGTCAAGAATATAGTGAAGCTTTGTTTCGATGTTATTTTTCTTTATTTGTCTGAGCCTGTCCTACAATGTTATTTTAAATATTTGCTGTGGTTTTGAACTTTGATATCACTGTGAATATATACTTAGTATTTTCTTTTTCTTTTATTATTTATTATTACATATATTTAAACATTTCATTGTGGCTGATCTTTGTAGAGATATTTAAGTTTTGAGAGTACTTGCATATTTCTTTGGTGGCACTGTGTGGGCCACTCCTAATAGCCTTGCTCTTGCTCAAACTATCATTTTTATTAGTATTAATATTACACAGAAAAACTGAACACCCTTTATTAAAGGCTTTAAAGTAGCTGGTGAAGGGTTCAGGTGGCAGTGGTAACTACCTTAGTCTGGAAAGAAGGGGGCATAGCTAGTAAACCTGTGCCAGCCTTTCCCAGGTGTGTGTGTGTGTGTGTGTGTGTGTGTGTGTGTGTGTGTGTGTGTGTGTGTGTGTGTGTCAAACAAATCTCCAAGAGTGTGAGTGTCGGCTACTTGGGCAGGGACACGACGCACTGGTTGGACAGAGAGAGTGTTGTAAGACTAAGCTTGGAACCCTGGCTAAGGACTCAACCCTATAGCTGTAACAGTGGAGAGTCTTATTTGGGATCTGGAACAAGAGAGAGAAACCAGTTCCGGACTGAATGTGGTCTCTGTTTGCTCTTAATAGAAACTGCATTTGATGCAGTGAGCTGCTTCTGGAAATGCTGTGTGTGTACCTGTTATCTTCCCAGTGAACATCCCCCACAGGTGCCAATGGTGAGGATTGAGGCTCCTTGATTAATGGTTCAGTGGTGGGTTGTCACAGGTACTATTGCATTACAGCCTTATTTCTATTAGTTGTTTACTCGTAGAATTGAAGGCGTTTTCTTTGTGTCATGTACCACTTAATTGTCCGAATCAGTATTTTTTTCACCTTCAGCATTAGATTGTATAACAAGTCCAATGAGATGCTTAAATAACACTATTAATTTGACTATAATCTATTACCAAAGTGTTTTTTGTGACTTTATAAAGTAGTTTGATTTAATTATGTGATATGCCATCTATGAAACTGCAAAAAAATAAATAAATAAATAACTCCGCTTAATATCTCATTAATGCTGTTTTATTTTATAATGCAGTTTCTTTTCTTTTTAATCTTTGTGTATATTCTTGTATACCAATGTATATAAAGTTCCTAATACTGCAGAGATTTTCTCTGAGGGCAGCCACTGAGAGCGGGCTTTTGATCAGGCAGAAAAAGGTGCTTCAACAAAGTATTGGTTTAATTGTGTGCACAGTTATACAACCAGCTTATTGTACGTTTTTTTATTTTTTATATTTTTCCCCTAACAGATTTGATTGTTTTTCAATTGAATTGTACAGGTTATAGGTCACATTAAAGGTGTGAAACGTTTTGAAATTATTTATTGTGGTCTCATTTTTTTTATATCACAAATACTTGGCAGTGTACAGTTTTTATATCCACTGTGTGTGGCTCTATATATATATATATATATATATATATATATATATATATATATATATATATATATATATAGTATACTGGGTCTCCTACAGGTGTTTGCCTTGCTTACTGTCACTTGCTCAGAAAAAGAAAGTGACCAAACTCCTGAAATCCCAAAGTCTCATTCTCAGCAACTGACCTTATAAAACTGTAAAGCCCTAATAGAAGCCTATTCTAACCCTTGGCCTCCCTCCCAGTTCACAAACTGAGTTCTCGGTCCATTAGCCTAAAATTCCACTTGCTATTTTAAGCCTGAAAACCCTTATCACTCCATAAACCTTATTTTTCCAATCATTTTCTAACCCTAAACCTTCCCTCTTGCTCCTTAACCATAGAATCCCCTTCCCACTCACTCCCCGCAGCATCAGATCTTTCTGTGGGATATCAACATCATTTGGGGAGTCATCATCCATCATGTGGTCAGCCAAAGGCCATCTATATTTGCCTTGACTTCTGAGCAGTATATACCATATAGGAGGGGGCCCAGCAGTGAGCCCTGTGGTACTCCACTGGTGAACTGGCCTCTTCTGTTTGTGGATTCCCCCACTCTAACAATGTGTCCTGTCTGTGTGTCATTTGGCTATCCATCTGGTGGAGATGAGGTTTATGCCCAGTTTTGTGAATTTATCTCTAATTCCCAAATGGGATACTGTATCAAATACCTTGGCCAGGTCAAGGTAGGTGGTATGCACTGTCTTACCCTCACCCATGGCCTTGCTAACCGTCTCAAAGAAGTCCACCAGACTGAGCAGGGAGGATCTGCCCTTGATGAAGCCAAACTGGGTTGGGTCTATAGTCTGTAGATTTCCTGTGTCACCATTAATAAGCTCCATGATTACCCTTGCATATCATCTAGTCAGACTTATGGGTCAGTCATTTCCTGGCTCCAGTGATGGCCCTCCTTTATGCAAAGGGTTGACTGTTGCTGTCCTTGACACTACCGAGACAAAGACTGTCTGGAGACTGTGGTTAAATAGAGATCTGAGTGGGTCTGCTAGGTCAAGTTTCAGGCTATTTAATAGGCACCCTAGGATTCCATCAGGGCCCATAGATGCTGTGTGTGTCTAGTTTTACAGAGCACAGTGATGACCTGTTCTTTTGTGATGACAGGCCAAATAATCATATGGGGTATTTCATGGAGAGTGACCGGAGATGATGAAAATGTGAAATCTGAGCTGAATTTATAGGCCAGCAGGTTTGCTGTGTCTTCTAGATAAGTATAAGTAGTGCCATATAGAGCGACCACAACACATTCTTGAGTGTTTCTCTTAGGATTTCGGACCTAACTCAAAAATGCTTTATGGTTATCCTTTGCTTAGAAGGCTAATTCAGTCTGATATTTAGCTGTTGAAGACATGACTAGTTGCCTGATTTGTCTGTTGGGAATAATGAGAGATTTTTTTAGACAGCTTACTTCTAGACAGGAATTTCTGCCTTTTTTATGCTAGGGGTTCTGTTGAATAGACCATCAGTAGTGTGTTGGGCTTAGTGGTAAGTGATCCTAGGAAATTCAGATATGCAGAATGTTTTTCATGCTTTCCAGTTAGTGACTTGTAGTTAGCAATTATATGGTGGAGGATTTTGCCTATGGTCCGCTGGTCACCTTTTATTCTTAGTACTTCTTTAATTTCCTTTGATGTCCTGTGTGCCTGGTGAGCAGAGGGGTATCTGACTTTATCTTTCTGTCCTTGGCTTGCAACCTGATAGTTTCTTTATGCCACCTATTGAGTCACTTTCTAGAAGTTTATATAATTCCCTTCTTAGTTCAGTGTTATGCATTCCTAGCCAAGTCTGTGTTTTCTGTGTTTCACTTTGTCCTGCACTCTTCCATTCTTTTGATGTCTTCCTGGACTTCCACCATCAGCTTTCCTCATGTACCTTATTTCTATAGCTAGCTCAGTCACATATCTGTTGTCCTCACATGCTGTTTTGAGGTGCCAAAAGTGAAAACAAACACAAAAACTGAATAAAAAAACAAAGTAGTGAACTAGTCTCCCAGACACACTCTAACAGTATTTGCAGAATGATCGAATGAAGCAGTGGAACAATAAAATCCTTTTATTAAGCAATAAAAACACTGATAAAATAACTGGTAAGTGCTTTCGTTTAATCAAGTATTAAATTTCATCAGACACCATGTTCTTTACATCACTTCCTTATATGCTCAAATAGTTAAAATTCATTGGATGAAAAAAAATGCAAATCACATATACAAACCCAATACTCAATGTTCTCATCATAACTCTGCTCTAATGTAACCCCAAGATATGTTGTAATCATCTCAATTGTTAGTCCCAAAGTTTCTTGCAAATGTTTAAATGTTTTTTTCTGGAAAGTTTGGTTACCTTTACTCATTTATGTAATACACGCTGTATTGTATTTAATTATTTTGTACTTTTACTTTTACTTTGTATTTGTGGAAAAATACAATAAAAAGGATTTTTCAAAAAAAAAAAAAAAAGAAAAGAAATGCATATCAGTCAATAAACCCACCACCATTGCCTGCCTGAAAGGTACCACATACACAATAAAACCCAAAGAATTGTATATGTGTATGCTTTCCAATGGAAAAAGCTTTATTAAAATAAAATACTGAAAGCATTACTAAAAACTTGTGTATAAAATACACTGACTATAAAGTTCTAAAGTTTTTTTTCTCTCCAATGCTTTTAACCTTAGCACTGGGGTGATGGAGCTATGCTCATTTATCCCCGGCCAACTGTCAGTTTACAAACAGATTTGCCATCTAAGTTCCTTAGATTCTAAAAGTAGCCCCAATGGTTTTTTGGCATTAATTTCAACCTGATCAATGACTAAAAATCTAAACCAATGCTCTAAGTTGTCACAGACATGTTTAGCTAAAGCGTTATTTAAGTTATGTTTTCTTATTGCATAGTCATGTTCATAAATCCGTTGACTAAATTTCCTCTCCGTTTTACCTATGTAAAAGGCTGGGCGTGAGTCACACGATGCTAAGTAAATCACTGCTTTTGAATTGCAGTTATATTTTCCCTTTATATGTTATGTAGAATTTCATACCATAAAATTGTTTGTTACTTGTATTTTATGGCACCATGCACATGCCCCGCACTTAAACATACCATGCGTACTATGACTATTCATGAACTGTTTCTCCTTAAATATGTCTTTAAAATTCATTCCCTTTCTGTAGGTAATAACGGGTCTTTCACTTTTTGTTTTCTAATATTAGAGCCATCTGTTAATATAGGCCAGTTCTTTTCCAATATGGACCTTAACTTTCTAAAGTCTTCACTGAATGTTATGGTTAAAGATCTTGAACAATTGAAGACTTGTTCAGTATCATACTTTTGTGTGTCTGTACTTATACTAGGCTCTACCACAGAATAAACAACCTCTTCTACTATTGCATCTGTAGAGTGACATTCATCTCCCAGAATGGGCTGAAAATGTCCATTCATTCTTTTACTTTTGACTTCCTGAATCAAGTCATCGATTAATTCTACAGGGTATGGTCTTTTAAGGAACATTGAGCGTAAACTGTTACACTCCTGAATAAAATAAAATCTTCATGTCTGGTGACCATTCAAGCTGGCCTAACTAAGTGTCCCTTCACTACAGACCTTTTTTGATGCTGGGGATGTGAACTACTGTAGTGAAGGAAACAGAATAAGTCTCTTTCCTGTGGATTGTGGTGACATATCTCCCTTTCACTTCATCCTTAAATAAGTGGGCATCCAAATAATTAATAAAATTGAAGTTCACATTCGAAGTGAATTTAAAGAATGAAGTGGTGTTATTTATGTATTCCAGGAATTGCTCGAGTGTAGCCACTGATCCCTTCCATATAAGGCATTTTAGTAATGCTCATTCAGTATTTTATTTTAATTAAGCTTTTTCCATTGGAAAGCATACACATATACACATATATAATTCTTTGGGTTTTATTGTGTATGTGGTACCTTTCAGGCAAGCTATGGTGGTGGGTTTATTGATTGATTTGCATTTTTTCATCCAATGAATTTGAACTATTTGAGTATATAAGGAAGTGATGTAAAGGACATGGTGTCTGATGAAGTTTAATGCTTGATTAAACAAAAGCACTTGCCAGTTATTTTATCAGTGGTTTTATAGATTAATGAAAGGATTTTATTGTTCCACTGCTTTCTCCGATCATTCTATGAATACATACATATATAGATACTGGGTCTGCTACAGCTGTTTGCATGCTAGCAGCTCATGACACACTTGCTCACTGTCACTTGCTTGAAAAAAGGAAGTGACCAATCTTTTGCAAGCCCAAAGTCTCATTCTCAACACCTGACTCTCTAAAACTGTATAGCCCTACTAGAAGCCTATTCTAACCCTTAAACTCCCTCCCAGTTCACAAATGGAGTCCTCAGTCCATTAGCCTAAAATTCCACTTATTACTTTTAAGCCTGAAATCCCTAAACCTAAATTCTCCAATCGTTTCCTAACTCTAAAACTTGCCTCTTGTACCTTAACCCTAAAATCGCCTTCCCACTCTCTCCCCGCAACATCAGACCTTTCTGTAGGATATCTACCTCATTTGGGCCATAACTTATATATATATATATATATATATATATATATATATATATATATATATATGTATATATGTGGATCTACTTCAGAATGCTGACATTTCAAAATGCTGACAACAATATGTCCGACAGTTTGAAACGCCGACAACTTGAAATAGTAGTGCAAAGCCCCCCTGCACCCCCACACCCCCCACTACTTACATATTCTCACTCTGAGATCGCATTACAGGGCAGGAAAAGGAAATCCCCCAGTTCCGCACTATAGCAGGATCTCCGCTATCATTTGTCAGCCTTTCAAATGTTTGGTCATATGGTGTCGGCTATATGGGTGTCGAACATTTGAAATTTCGATCAAATGAAGGGCTCCCATATATATGTGTGTATATATATATATATATATATATATATATATATATATATATATATAAATAGATATAGATATTGATGTGTGTGTGTGTGTGTGTCTATATATATATATATATATATATATATATATATATATATATATATATATAAAATATAAACACATACATACTTACACACACACACACACACATATATATTGCACTATATATGTATATATATATATATATATATATATATATATATATATATTATATATGTTTGTGTATATTATATATAATATGTACATGATTGTAGTGAAGTCTTTTGAATATGCTTTTAAAAGGCTGTATTATCAATTGACGTAAGTGTCAAAGGTTGGCACATTGACTGTCCTTTTGAATGTGAGTTCTACTTATGTGAAGGTAAGTTGGCCTTTTTTCAAAAGGCAAAGGTTTTGGATATACCAAAATCTTCAGCATTGGAGTAGGAATGTGTGTAGAAGTGTTTGCACGTTAAGGTTAAAGTAAGGGGTAGGGAAGGAGATATATTTAGTGTTGTGTGTGGTTACTAATGTGTGTTAAGGGATGTGGGTATGTGTGTGTGTGTGTGTGTGTGTGTGTGTGTGTGTGTGTGTGTGTGTGTGTGTGTGTGTGTGTGTGTGTGTGTGCAACATACCGCTCAACCTCTTAAAGCAAGAAATCTGGACTAAACCATAAAGAAAAATGGGACAAATGCACAAAAAACAGGGGCAATTTTTAAATATTATACTTACAAACTTAGAAAGTTGATAAAATAACAGGTTTTGCATTAGCATGAATTTTCTGAAAGATATCAAGTCTTAAACTCAAGTCTCTGTCATTATTTTCTAATTTTAGTCATTAATGATTTGCCGCTAATTTGCCAGAAACCACAATTTTATGAAAAATGGACCAAAAATATGATGTCAAAATCTGGATATTCTACAAAAGTGGGTACAGTTGAGAGATGTGGTAGACAAGTGTTTCTAGATTGACTGTAGTTAGATCTAGGTTATGTAATAGACTTAGTTTTTGTATGTGTGTTGTATGTGTGTTACTGTACGTGAAGTGTGTCTGTGAATGTCTTGTGCAGTGGTATTGGTAGGGAAAGGGGTTTTGGTAAGGTAATGTGTAGGATCGGGGTTAAGGCAGCAGTGAAATTGTGGATCTGATGTTGTCCTTTTCATTCTCGGTGACTCTCCCAGAGAGGGGATTAGAACAAAGAGCCTGCTGCACTTGTTGTGAGAAGATGCAAAGAGGTCACAGCAAGACCGACCCCATCGATGGCTAATCCCCTGCATCACTGATTAATTAAGAGTCCACTTGTGAGGCATCACAATGGCCCTGCTGAGTTTGTCCGGTAACATGTTGGATTTCCCCAATATGTGTGTTGCCATAAGAAAGCGGTTGAAAGAGATCACTCGCTGCCACATTGTCATTGCCTCTTGACAAAGGGGATAAAATCTTGTCCCCCCTCTTTATTGATGTACCAAACCACAGACATTGTTGGTTTTTATCCCAGTTGTCCAAAGAGGAAGGGCGATCTGGAAGGCCTGCAACATTAGGAGGATCCCTTTCATTTCTAGGACATTGATGTATGAATTAGTCTCTTCTAAGGACCACATGCCTTTGACCGTCCTTCCCAAAAAATTACCCCACCCCAGTTGAGAGGTGCCTGTGGTAACCATGGCTACTGGGGGTGGTTACTTGGAAAACTTCAGCCAACTGAATCCACCAATGTTGATGGTCTTTGCATACTCTAGTGAGTTTGTTCAGAAATGTCAAAGGATGAAACTGACCACTGAACAGCTAGGGTCCATTGAAAAATATGCATATAAAAATGGATCATAGGAACTAAGGTTATGGCAGCTGCCATTGATCCTAGGGCCTGAAGAATAAGTCTGACTTGGAGAGAAGGGTGTGAGATAATTTGCTCCAGTTGGCACCTAATGGTCCTTACTCAATGTGGTGGAAGAGAGGCTATCTGATTGACTGTGACTGTGTTCAAATGAGCACCTATGAACTCCAGGCTCTCAGCAGGTTGGAGATGAGACTTTTAGATGTTGACTGAGATGCCCAGAGACTAACATTACTGGAGAAGACAGTCTCTAGATTTCTCTAGAATATACTTGATTGGGGTGGTGAGGAGACCATCATCTAGGTATGGAAACACTCGGACTCCTAGCAGTCTCAAGTAAGCTGCTACCTCTGCCATACATTTGGCAAACACCCTGGGGACTGTGGTGAGACCAAAGAGCAGGGCTCTGAACTGATAGTGAGTGGCCCCCAGCCGAAAATGCAGAAATCTTCAGGATCATCTGTTCATCTTGATGAAATAGTACGCATCCTGAAGATCGATGGAGCACATCCAGTTGTCCTTGCATAGAAATGGCAGAATGGACTTAACTATGACTGTTTGGAACTTTGATTTCTTCACAAATTGATTCAGTTTGATTAAATCCAGAATTGGTCTCAGGTCCCGGGTTTTCTTTGGCACTAAAATAATCCTGAGTAAATTCCAAATCTTATCTGGTCTGGAGGGACCTCTTGGATGGCTGTTTTGCCTGGCGGCTTTTGTATTTCTTGAGCTACTGCTTCCCTCTGACTGGATGGGATGTTCAGAAAGCCTTTTTTGGATGGAAGAATATGGAAAAATGGTATGAAATAATCTCTGTATATGATTTTTAGCACCAAGAATCTTTTGTTATTGATGCCCAGACATCTGGGTGGAAAGACAACCACCCCCTGACTGCCTCCAGAAGTGGGCAGTCGGGCACCCTTTCAGGAACACTGAAAGGGTTTATCCAAATAGGAATCTTGGAAAACTTGGTACTGCAGGCTTCCACTGCCATGCCTTTGGGGAAATATTCCTAGGTGAATCCTGGAAATGACCTTAGTGTTTGTGTAACCACATCTTCTTGCCTCCTCTTTGATTCCTGGAAAAGGATCATTGATGAGTAGAAAAGTGTATTGCTACAGCAGACAGGGACTTTCCATCCTGTTCACTCCAGGAAAACATTTCTTTGACAGTAGGGCCAACATAGATGTTTCATCAATGAGAGCATTGATGAAAGAAGATTTGAACGGCTCTCTAAAGTTCCACAAGCATATCCAGGCATGTCTCCCTATGGCTATGGCTGAAGCCGCTGCCAATGAGGTACCCTCCACAGCATAGGAAATTAGCCTCATGGATGCATTAGAGATAGATAAGAGAATGGCCAGTTGTGAAGAAGACTTCTTGTAGTCCTCCATGGAAATGGACTTGGAGAGGGATTTGGTTAGTCAAATCCTACTGTAGTCTTGTGAAATGTGCCAAGTAATTCAGAGATTGTAAGGCAAAGGCTGCTGAGGCAAACAGTACTTTCTGAATCTGTCCAACACCCTGGAATCTCTGTTAGGAGAATGGACAGAGGAGCTTTGCTCTGACAGCTCCTTTTTTGTGGCTAACACCACAACCATAGCATCATCAGGAACTCAGTTGCTCCATTGTAGCCTGTCCTGGGGGGGGGGGGGGGATTTATCAGGGTGATGAGGGATGGGTTCTACAGTATTTGGTTCCTTCCACACCTGGCAAGAGACTAGATCTATAAGTTCATCTGCTGGGGGTGTCACCCAAGACAAAGAAGGGCCAAACCTAAAAGCTGACAGAAATGCTGACTCCTCTTGGGAGGGAGTATCAGAGGACCAACCACCTTTTTGCTTGCTCCATTTGTGCAGCTTTGAATTTGAGAATTTCTAAGACATCTCCAAAGGAGACATCATCTGGTGGAGATCTGGGGGATCCCCCCCCCCCCGTTGAAGTCCACGTCTTTGGTGAGAGACTCCTGAGGAGAGTCTGTGTGTCTCCTCTTACACATTATCTTTTGGGGAACCACCTCATTGGGATGATCTAGAGAAGTATCTGAAGAGAGGGGAAATCCTTGTGGGGGACTGTCTGGGTGCTTGATGGGGCCAGCTATCCCTGTGAAATAGGCCTGAGAGGATCAGAGCTTGGACCCAAGGTAGGCAGGGCTGTAGGACCTAAAAAGGAATGAGCAGTCAAATTTCTCAGATGAGAGAAGACCCTCTCCACCATCTCAAAAGCAGAAGGACCATAAGATGCCATAGCTGGTTGCACCTGACAAGACAAGAGGATGTCTGACCTGAGCTGTCCAACACCAAAGCTTAGAGGGGCAGGGACAGCTCCGACAACCTCAGCGTGGAACCCATCCCCCTGGGCCCAGCGCCAATGCTTTGGCTGCAAGACTCATTCTGGACCTAACTTCGATACTCTTGGGCTTCTCGGATCTGAGGGCTCTGAAATTGCTAGTCAGATTGGAGAAGGAGAAATGACAGCATAAGTAGTAGAAGGGAGACTCACGGATCTGATGGGAGATGGAGACAGAGTGACCTCCATCTGAATCTGAGCTCTGAGGAACTTCCTCATCATCCTATGTACTTTAGCTTCTGAAAGGATCCTGGAGGACCTGATGGAGGAAGTGGTGAACTGGGGCTGAGAATCTATCCTCAGGGTCTCGTTAAGGAAAAGAGAATGGAGCCAAGGTGAACCAGGCTCTACAGAAAACCCTGGGGGCTGGACCCTTGGAGACGTAGAGAAGTTGTCGGATCCAAGGATGTGGGATGTGTCTGTTTTCTCTTTGGATCTGAGGAGAACGGATCCGATTTCTTTTAAATTTTTGGAGGAGGCTTAAGAGAGTGGATTGGAGACTGCTTTCATGATTCTTTCACCTCTGAAGAGGCTTTGGATGATTTTGAGGAGGGTTGAGCTTGTGGAGCAGAAGAAGATGAAGAAGGTGGAAGCAGCAAGTCCTTTAGAACTAAGTTGCTCATTTGGTCACTAAGGACTCGAGAATTAAAAGTTGCACAAATGGAGCAGTCAGTATTTAAGTGAGAAGCTCCTAGGCAGTAGACACACTGCCTGTGGGCATCAGAGTTAGGGATCTTGTGCCCACAGGAAGTGCATTTCTTAAAACCCATCAGTTTTTCAGACATGTCTGAAGAAAAAGGAAAAAGGGCAAAAAAAGAAAGTCATGTGTTGTTGTCCTATCTCGCCTTCATTCTTACTAAGGTTGGGTTTGGAACCGATCCTCGGTTCCAGCTTGGCCTATACACAAGCTCGAGGTCTTCCACTAGCTTGTGGCTAAAACCATATCCCATCATGCACTAGGAGAGCTCCCCAGGTCTCATTTGCCACTAAACAAGATCTGATGCTCTTCCTACTGGCTCTGGCTAAGTAGATTTTTTTCTTCACGTTTTGAGAAAAACTGTTAGTTATTTCTAAATGGGTTATTCTGTTTAGTAGTTATAAAGCGTATGTGTGTGTTTCTATTTTTTCTTCCTGAGATTTAACTGCTGTTGGCGATCATTTCCTCTGTAAGGCCTTTTCCCCCTATCCCAGCTTTAAACTTACATTTTAAAAGCCTGTTTTAGTTAGAGGGCTTTCTTTTCCTTCCTAATCTTCTTCCTTTCTCTCCTTAAGGCTAGTTTGTTTAAATTAGAGAGCTGCCTTAGCCTGTTTAACTTGGAGGGTTTTCCCTTTCTGCTGGATATCTAAGTTGTTTTCTTGTCATTGCTGTTATTACTGTTAGTGCCATTCTATATATATATATATATATATATATATATATATATATATATATATATCTAGTCTAGTTGTTGCTGACTACTACAATATCCTCTAAGGATTCCAAGGAAGCTAAACCCTCTGGTTTTAAAAATTATGTCGAATGTGGACAGATGTCTATTGCTGATAGACATATCATTTTAGTACTGTCTAGGAGCAGTTCATCTCCAAGAGTCCTGTGCCATCTGTCGCTCTTTTAGCCACAGGACATTACTGGAAAGGAAAAATAAGTTGATTCTCAAAGGTCTACAAGAAACCCCCCTTTTCTGAGGCAATCCAAGAAAGTCAGGGTTCTTCTAAGTCTGGCTTATCCCCTTCCTCTAAGTCAGACAAGTTGGGGAAAAGGTCCTCATCTTCAGGCTCTCTGTCAAAGCTGTCTAAAAATACTACCAAAAGTTTCAACTCCAGACCTAAAGGCTGTTGGGTCCAAGAGGCCTACTACCTTGGTGCCTACAGTTTTGGTGCCCTTGGAGTTTCATTTGCAGAGCTAGTCCCCTGAACTGGAACCGGTATCTCCCACTCTTAGGTCACCACTGCTACAGTCCTCCAAATCTCCTGCCCTCTTGACTCGATCATCCAGGAGCCCATCCAGCAATGATGTGGATCATGTGGTGCAGAGACTGTTAAGGACATTGGTGCTCACCAAACTGCTGTCAGATCCAACTCAGAGGGCTTCTGAACCAACCAAGGCCACCCTTTCAGCATCGACTCCTCCTACGATCCAATCTCGGACCTCAGAGCCAGAATGTCCAGAACTGATTGTAGTAGAACTGTCGGAATCGAGACCTATCCCAGGATCTTCGAAACTGAACATTGCTCCAATGTCTTTGGTTCCATTGGAACTCGAGGAGTCTAGGAGCCAACACTCTCCAGTCGGGTCCGGGGAGGGTAGACAGATCGGACAGTCATCGAATCCGAACTTGTCTCTCGGGGCATTGGCTCAGATAAGCTCTGCTCTTACCACAGCCTCAGAGCCATCCCCCTTGGTTCTGGGTATTCCCTCTGGTTCTTTGGTGCCAGATGTTTCCTCGGATCAGGGGCGGGGAGCTTTCAAGGTGGTGAGGAGAGTGCTGTCTCCACAGACAGCTCTGCTGTCATGTTGGGACATTCTTCCC
The DNA here is from genome assembly GCF_019279795.1 of Protopterus annectens. Taxonomy (NCBI): domain Eukaryota; kingdom Metazoa; phylum Chordata; order Ceratodontiformes; family Protopteridae; genus Protopterus; species Protopterus annectens. The sequence continues at coordinate 596,861,401 of NC_056750.1, forward strand.
CAAAGGCACCACTGTCTGTCTCTATACCGTTGCATCCACAGGGACACAGAGATTCTAAGCCTCAGGATCCCCCACTGGGTGTCCCCCTCTCTTCTGAAACCTCTCCGGAGTACCCCTCCAAGGAGGTCCCTCAGAAGAGGTTATGCAAAAGGATGCATTTAGACTCCCCAGAGGAGTCCGTCACTTCAGATATGGACCTCGATGAAGCTGAAGGGTCCCCATGGTTGCCTCCTGATGATGTCTCCTTTGAAGATATCTTGGAAATACTTAAACAGAGGGGAGGCTGGAAGTCCAGCAATCCTTCAGTGGAGGAGTCTTTCTACCTGAAGGCTTTTGAATCTCACCCTTCCTCCACTTGGGTGTCTCCGCCTTTCGGCAAACACATACATTTAGTTTCTCAAAAGGTGTGGGAGTCTCCAGATTCTGTTGGAACCAGTTCCTCAGAGGCTAAACAAGTTTATTACTTCTCCATTCAGCAAAACATTTCTGATTAAGGGAGTGTCATAGATGCTATGGTGGTGGTGGCAGCCACCAAGAAAGAACTCCAGGGGCATCTTCCTCTGTCCATTCACCAAGCAAGGAGTCTTGCACAATGGACAGATATGAAAAACGCATTTTTTCTTTGGTGACTTTTGCCCTTAGGTCATTGAATTATCTGACTCATTTCACCAGATTACAGAGAGATCTCTTGAAAGAGCTATGAGATACTCTCCAAGGTTTAGTAGCTGATGGGGTGTCAGAGAAAGTTTCCTCTCAGCTCTCTACCTTAAATTCAGTGGTCAACTCCTCCATGAGACTGATTTCCTGTACAACAGATGGAGCGAGCAGGGTAGTGGGTTCAGGAATTTCCCTAAGGAGACATTCCTGAATGTGATTGTGTGACTTTGTGGAGCCCTTTAAATCTTTTTTTGTGAATGCCCCGTTTGATGGCTCATCCCTGTTTGGGCCTAAAGTCAAGAACACACTAACCAGGTGTGAACAGGAAGGAAAGATTCTCTCTGCCATAGGAGTCCATTTTTCCCTACCTACCACACATTAGCCCAAAGGTCAGAAAGGTAGTGGGAAAATGTGGTTTCCAAAATCCCAGAGTGCTTTCCAGGACACACCTGGTGACTCTTCCCCCAGGGGCAGAGGGGGAACTGTTAATTAAGTTGCTAAACAAGAGAGTCATCCAAACGGTCCCCGCAGACCAAATAGGATTTGGACCTTACTCAATGTTCTTTTTGGTTCTAAAAAATACAGGGGACTGGAGACCAATCTTGTACCTCAGCAACCTAAACAAATCGGTAAAAAAATCAAAGTTCTGAATGGTGACACTACAGTTAATACTCACGTTTCTGGGACAAGACAATTGGATGTGCTTGATAGATCTCCAGGATGCATACTACAATATAAAAATGGACAGGTGATCCAGGAGACACCTGCACTTTCGGCTGGGAGCCATCCAATACCAGTTTCTGGCTCTGGCCTTTGGCCTCACTACAACCCCCAGAGTGTTCACCAATTGTATGGCAGTAGTCATGGCTCACTTGAGATGCTTAGGATTCTGAGTGTTTCCATACCTAGATGACTGGCTCCCAACCACCACCACCGACCATCTACTAACAAAAGTGAGAGACATCACCTTGCAGCTCTGCTGTCACTTAGGGATCACAATAAATTACAAAAAATGTCTGTCATACTACCATCTCAGCATATCGTTTTTATAGGAGCAGAACTAGATACAGCAAAAATGATGGCCAAACTTCCTCCAGAAAGGGAAAGAGTTCTTCAACATCAGGTCTTGAATCTCTTTCCCAAGAGAAAAGTACAAGTAAAGACAGTTTTAAGAGTCTTAGGCACCATGGTAGCAGCAATAACCTTGATTCCCTTAGCATGCATACACATGAGAATTCTCCAGTGGCTACTTTCCATTCAGTGGTCGATGCAAGAGCTATCCATGTCCCACAAGATACTACTAATGGAATTTTGCAAAGAAGACCTTCGTTGGTGGCTAGACTCCATTCATGTAACATTAGGTCGACCCTTTATACTTCCAAAACCATTAGCCACAGTGACCACGGACACTTCCCAGATAGGGTGGGAGGGGCATTATCTGGGAATGACAGTCCAAGGCACTTGGCAGGATCAAGAGGCCCATTTGCATATCAATGACCTAGAGATGAGAGCAGTGCTTTTCGCATTGCAAGCATTCTAGGACTCTCTTCCACTGGGGACTATTGCGATACAAATGGACAACATGTCAGTCATACGGTGCATAAATAAACAAGGAGGAACCAGATCTTACCCCTTTGTTGACAGGCCATGAGAGTATGGCATTGGGCAATCTCCTCCTAATGCTTTCTGATAGCAATGCACATCCCGAGGAAATCCAACGTGATTTCAGACAGATTCAGCAGAGCGATTCTGATGCCTCACAAGTGGTCCCTAAAATAGGAGATGGAGGAAGAGATTTTCTGCAAACAGGGCCTTGCTGTGACCTTTTTGCCATGTCCATAAACACCAAATGTAGCAGCTACTTTGCCCTGATCCCCCCTCCAGGGGAGTCACCAAGGGATGCACTTGTCCACAATTGGCCCTTTAGTCTCCTCTATACCTTTCCTCCTTTTCTGTTGATACCCAATGTTCTTCAGAACTCTACGCCTTTCCTCCCTTTTCATTGATACCCAAAGTTCTTCAGAAAACCAGTTACTTGGGAAGGAACCTGATACTCATTGCCCCATACTGGCCTCGTCAAATCTGGTTCCCCTTCCTGTGGCCTCATCTCCAGGAGGAGCCTTGGATTCTGGACCCAGTTTCAGACCTCCTGAGTCATTCATCAGGGACATTCCACCCCTCCCTTCAAACCCTCAAATTGACAGCTTGGCTGCTCCGATTTCAACCGTAGCCAGGCTGGCTAACCTTTCTTCTTCAGTAAAACATATCCTGATTTTATCTCATAAGGCTTCAGCGAGAAAGACATATAGAAATGTCAATAAATAATAATAATTCATCAGACTCTGATAAAGTCCACATTATTGTGGATGAAAGCGCTTAATCAACTGTGTTTTACAATAAAGAAGAATTTTTGTTTGTGGGTGCTATTTCATCTTCAGTGGATCCGCTGACATTTTTGCATGATTATTATTTAATGACATTTCTTTGGTTGACTTTATGCTATTTTTGGTGACTTCGTTAAAGATATATAGAAGCAAATGGAAAAGATTTTCCCTATGGGCTTTAAATAATCACATTGATTCCTTTTCTGCCTCAGTACCTTCCATTCTAGAATTCTTAGCAAAACTATTTAATGAAGGTGCAGCTGCAGCTACTATTCGAGTTCAGTTAGCAGTGATATCTACTTTCCATTTAGGTGATTAGGCCTCAATGTCATGTCCCACAGACTATGGAAAGCCTTTCTTAAAGGTACTTTTTTATTAAGACCACCTATTAAAGCCCCTTCGGCACCATGGAACTTGAATTTTGTTTTATCCCATTTGATTTTTCCCCCATTTGAGCCAACATCATCCTGCGATCTCAGGTTTTTGCCTTGGAAAACTATTCTTTCGATAGCTATTATTTCTGCTAGAATGGTGTAAGAGCTGCAAGCCTTGTCAATAAAGCCTCCTACATGCTTTTCCACAGAGATAGTGTCCTTATAAATTAACTCTTCCTTTTTACTCAAAGTGTGCTCAGAATCAAATTTATATCAATCCATAGAACTACCAGTATTTTTCCCTAACTATGAAACTAAGACAGAATACATATTGCACCAACTGGATGTACATAGACAATTACACTTCTACTTACATAGGACAAAGGACTTCATAAAATCTGACCAGCTGTTTGTATCCTTTTCAGATTCAAAGAAAGGTGCTCCAATTTCTAAAGTGATACTTTCAAAATGACTGTCAGATTGTATAACCTTTGTTTACAAATCTCAAAACAAGGATCTTTCCCATAAAGTAAAAGGTCATTCTTCTAGAGCCATTGCAACCTCTTCCACCTTTCGGGCTAGACTACCCATTGATACCATTTGTGCTGCAACAATGTGGGCAAGGCCACATACCTTTATCACTCATTACAAAGTTGATTTGGCCTCCAGAAACTGGGCCTCCTTTGGTTCCACAGTTCTGAAGAATATTCTCCTTTGAGCCACCCAAGAAAGATGGTGCTAGGGACACTGTCCCAACCTTAGTAAGAATGAAGGCAAGATAGGACAACAACACATAAAGAAGTTATGTACTCACCATAACGTTCCATGTGTATTGTCCATCTCGCCTTCATCCTTACATCCCACCCTCCTTTCCCCCAGCCTTCTGCTCCTGGAAGACCGAGTTGATTCATTTGGCTATTAATGTTTTCTGACCTTCTTGATTGCTCCATAAGGTATTCAGTGACTCTTCTTTAGTATTCTCTTTGTATCTGCAAACAAGATCTGGGGAGCTGTGCTAGTGCATGATGGGATAGGGTTTTAGCCACGAGCTAATGAAAGACCTTGAGCTGGTGTATAGACTGTGTGCGAACCGAAGATTGATTCTTAACCCAACCTTAGTAAGAATGAAGGCGAGATGGACAACACACATGGAACGTTATGGTGAGTACATAACTTGTTTTTTTTTTGAACTACCAACAATGGTAAGGTAAAGAGAGTACCCTCTAGAGGGTAGAAAAAAAGGAGGAAAAGTACCAACAATGGTACTAACAGCTACCTTAAGGTAGAAGAAAAAGTAGAACGTGAAACTAATGCAAGGAAAAACATGAAAAAATAGGTAAGGAGGTGGTGATGTAGAAAAAGGAGTTTAAAAGAAAAAAATTGAAATTGGGCTTACAGAAAAAAGATACAACTCCCAAGAAAGCTCTTTGAGAAGGCTCCATGTCTGTAGCGACATGACAGCAAACAAGAACTGAGGTATAGGAGGTTGACTAGGGCATTATTAGTAAAGGAAGGAGCTCAAGAATAGGATTCAAGAATCTAGTAAATGTTGCTGAGTCGGATCTGAGGTCAGATCCAGTAGCCAGTAGTTGAGGAACAAATGAAAATGGACAACACTGATGCATAGTTATGATGAGTACAAAACTTTAATTTAGCACACACGAGTAAGGTGTGGGGGGACAAATCAAGTTTACTAGGAGCTTATTGTCAGCACAGGTAATTAATACTAACCCTTTGTCCTCTCTTTTAAATTCCCCAAGTCTAACATTTTTATTGGGCACCTTTTGTTGCATCTCTTTTGCACTCTATATATGTTCCATAACTACTAGTGTAATAGTTTTTTTAACCAGTTTTGCAAGTTTGTAAACCATGTAATCACACTTTTCAAGGGAGTTTTCTCCTCCAGGTCTCATTTGCTATGTCTTGCAAGCTTCAATTGGGTAAAGCCTGTTTAAGCTTAGGGTACTACTCTTTTGACAAAAATGAGGTAAGAAAAGAAGGAACTGCTCGCAATTCCTACCATCTTGACCTATGATCTTCTGTAGTTAAGGGTTTTATTAAAATTCTCTACTAACCCATTAGTTTAGGAATCGTACACTGAGGTACTTAACTGTTTTACTTTAAAACACTGGCAAGGCCACTCCACACTAGCATGGTTTCACAACTATCTAACCAACTGCCAACAAGCAGTAAAATGGCAAAACTCCTTATTGCCTCTCCTACCTATCACCCTAGGGTTCATTCAGGGATCCATTCTTAAACCTCTTCTTTTCAACTTATTCAGCAACCAACTCCACAAGGCTTACCCAGCATGCCACTCTAGTTCAGTACGCCAATCACTCCACTCTAATCTGCTCCACCCCATCACTCTCTCAGCTCCAGGAATTGACACAAATGTCCTTTACTAGTGCTGCAACCTGGTTAGCCAACTCTCAGCTAATACCTAATCCCAATAAAACACAGTTAATGATATTCTATACCACTACAGCCTTAGACCCCATACCACCATTCATGATATTCTCAGCTAATAGCACCCCTATCACACCTGTCCAACACACCAAACTTCTAGGGGTTATCATATATCACAACATGAAAGTCAGTATGCACATTGCACAGACAAAGTCCATAAAAAACTTGGAGCCCTATATAGATGCAAAAAGTACCTCACCACTGACAATAAAGCCTCTATCGCAAGAACCCACCTACTATCCACACTCCTCTATGCCTTCACCATACCCATCAACCTAAACAAAGCAGACTTTAACAAACTAAACACCTGCCACAATAAAATAGCTAGGTTTGCTACTGACTCACCCCTTAGGACATATCACTGCATAGCAATCAAGCAACTATCCTGGCTAGAATTACCCAACCTGCTCACATATAACCAGCTTACAATAGCCTACCAAATTCTATATTATCCTGATAGGGTTCCTGCTCTTCAAGGTCTACTTAATATCTACTCTACAAATGTTTATTAAGCTGTACTAATAAAGCAATGGCTGACATAGGCAAAAGTAACAATAGCTCTGGAGACTCCTTGTTTTCCATTTCTGTTACAAAAGTATGGAATACCATCCTCATAGATATTAGGACCACTGAAAACAAAAATAATTTCAGAAAACTCCTCTGTACCCATTTACATAGTTCTTGGTTATGTAATTGTTCTGACCCTGAGTAGCTTCAGTTAAGTAGATCATCAGTGAAAGCTTGCAACAACACCTTTCTATACTCTTAATAAATAAATCTGTGTTTACTGTACCACTGATGAGTGTAACCAAATGAGTGAACAAAATGTCCTTTCAACGGTATTGTTTAGTGTAACACACTGTGCTTCTTATATTATATTTATTTGTTGCTCCTTTCTTGGCCTTGAAACTGTACCTTATTAACTTTTTTACTATCTGCTGTACTTTATTAACATGTGTATTGCATTTATTGTATTTTCTGTACTAATCTTTGTGGAGCTTTTCTCCCCAGGCCTCCTTTGAAAATGGGATCCATACCCAGTTGGACTTTCCTGGTAAACAAATGTAAAATAAATAAATAAATAATAACCATACATGGCTGTACTTAAGAGACAATTAGTAATGCTTAATGGAATGGCTCTGTTTATTTGGAGACAGAAATTTACATGCTGGAGTTTTGGGGTGATTTACTATGTGTGGTATAGCTGTAGGATGAGATATATGGGATCCATGAGCATGTTAGCATTATGTAGGAAAACAATATAAGAAATCTTGTAATTAGACTAATTTTAACTTGCACAGTAGGGACAAAAAAAAAATTCCATTGGTTTATTCTATTATAGGTGAACACTTCATTTACAGGAAAATTCAGGGAATAGGCGCTGTCAAGGCTAGAAATTAAATGTATTTTTTAAGATTTGATATTTTGAAATGATATGGTCTGAACAAACAAAATGATTTTACATGTGGTTAGGCAGTTCTGCAGTTGAGAGAACATTATGTTTGAAAAGTTTATCTTTAAATATGTAACTGTACTTTATTGATTTAAAGCTCTGAACAGTGTTTTTGTTTTACTACTTGAGTGTGTGTATTATATATGGGTGCCTTTGGTTTGGTCGTAGAATGCATTGATCTCATTCTGGCATTTTGGTAACTTAAAGGTAAAATAAGTCAAATTATATTACATTCAAATTTCAACAGGTCATCTGTAATATAATTTGTGAGTTTTCCCTTTTCTCTGCAGTTGTGTAACTGTGAAATTAACTTATTTAATTTCCAGGAGTGTGGGAGCAGAATCTTAGGTTGTGGGGTGGGGGTGCTAAAACACCTCCACGTAAAAGCAAAGTTATAAGTAGTGCTTTTGGGATCACAGATGTAAAAGATTTGTTGCCATTTACAATTACTTGTGTTAGATTTTTTTTTCTTTTAGGTGAAAATAATTTCCAGCAAACTATTTCAAAGTGTTTTCTGTCTGTCAAAGTACATCTGCGATTAATAAGAATAGAATCATGCATGTGTGTGCATGCGCTATGTGTGTGTGTGTATATATATATATATATATATATATATATATATGTTTATATATATATGTGTGTGTGTGTGCATATATATATATATATATATATATATATATATATATATATATATGTGTGTGTGTGTGTCTGTGTGTGTGTGTGTGTGTATATATATATATATATATATATATATATATATAGAGAGAGAGAGAGAGAGATGCATATATATATATATATATATATATATATATATATATATATATATATATATATATATATATACATATATATATGGGATCCAGACACTTGCACAACTAGCATATGTCTGAATCACAAAACATCGAACACACATACACGAAAGCACTTAACATCGAAAAGCAGTTCCGTGTATGTGTGCCTGTTTCGTAGATCGGACTACAGTGCGGGTAAGGGAAAATTCCCTTTTCCCCTCTGTAGTGCGATCTCGGAGTGAGAATATTAAAGTAGGGGAGATGGGGGTGCAGGGGAGCAAAGCCCCCCAGCAGAAACGTAGATTTTTTTTTTGAACTACACATACACGGAAGCGCTTTTCGATGTTAAGCACTTTCGTGTATGTGTGTTCAGTGTTTTGTGATTCGGACACATGCTAGTCGAGCATGTGTCCTAGACCCAGATATATATATATATATATATATATATATATATATATATATTTATATTTTTTTTATTTATTTAACATTTGTTGACCGGGAAAGTCCGACTAGGTTCCACAGATCCTGTTTTCAGCGGAGGCCTGGGGAAAAATGCTCCAGAATATATATATATATATATATATATATATATATATATATATATATATATATATATATATACACACACACATATATATATATATATATATATATATATATATATATATATATATATATACATACACACATACATATTAATATATATATATATATATATATACACATATATGCACACACACACACACACACACACACACACACACACACACACACACCACACACACACACACACACACTTTTACAGCAGTTCGGTTACTTGTAAAGGATAATTTTAGCTAATTTCCCAGAGAATATGAGAATACGAGTCTTATAGTCATTTAATTATCTTGTTACTAAAATTTGTACTTACTGGAGTTTTTTGGATTTCTGTTTTTTCTTTCTCTAGTCAAAAATCTCCTCTTTTCACAATTCCCTGCATATTATTTATTCTTCTCTATCCTGATGATATGCGTTAATAAAAGGCTTCAGGATACTGTCCATTTTTATGAGTATATGCCTCTGTGAATGATTAATGTACATTATTAAAGGTCATTGTACATCTGGATATTACTTTTATAATCTCCCTGAAGAGAACAGCCCTACTGATGTGAATCCTAATGTTTCAGTGTATCCATTTCTCTAAACAAGCTGTGTATACAAAATGCTACACTGTAAAATGCCTTACTACCAAACACAGAAGTCAAGTAATTTCATCACAACAGGTCTCACTGGCTGAAGTGTTCCTACTCCACTTTTTTATGTATCTTATAGAAAACTTCACAAATGCCCTAAATCTATGTTGCTAAACATGTTTTATCTAGTAACATGAATGCTGTACCTAACAAAAAGGGATTTCTAATCAGTATGCTGGTAATGAAAATGCTTTACCTATTAAAATGTGATTTGTAACCAAAATCCTAAATATTAAATTGTGTAAGTAGATTGTGATAATGTAACTGCTAGAATAGTAGAATAATCATATTTTCCTGTCCTCATATTTTTTCGGCTTTTCCCGTTAGGGGTTGCCACAGCGTGTCATCTCTTTCCATTTCTTCCTATCCTCTGCATCTTGCTCTGTCACACCAACCACCTGCATGTCCTCTCTCACCACGTCCATAAACCTTATCTTAGGCCTTCCTCTTTTTCTCTTACCTGGCAGCTCCATCCTTAGCATCTTTTTCCCAATATACCCATCATCCCTCCTCAGCACATGTCCAAACCAATGCAATCTTGTCTCCCTTGCTTTGTCTCCAAACTGTCCAACATGAGCTGACCCTCTAATACACTGATTCCTAATCCTATCCATCCTAGTCACACCAAGTGCAAATCGTAACATCTTTAACTCTACCACATCCAGCTCTGACTCCTGCCTTTTTGTCAATGCCACTGTCTCCAACCCATATAACATAGCTGGTCTCACTACTGTCTTGTAGACCTTCCCTTTCACTCTTACTGGTACCAGTCTGTCACAAATCACTCCTGACACTCTTCTCCACTCATTCCACCCTGCCTTTACTCTCGTCTTCACCTCTCTTTCACATTCACCATTAATCTGAACTGTTGATCCCAAGTACTTAAACTCGTCCACCTTTATCAACTCTACTCTCTGCATCCTCACCATTCCTCTACCCTCCCTCTCATTTACACACATATATTCTGTCTTAGCCCTGCTGACCTTCATCTCTCTGCTCTCTAGAGCATATCTCCACCTCTCCAGAGTCTCCTCAACCTGATTCCTACTCTCACTACAGATCACAATGTCATCTGCAAACATTATAGTCCACGGGGCCTCCTGCCTGATCTCATCTGTCAACCTGTCCATCACCACTGCAAATAAGAAAGGGCTCAGAGCTGATCCTTGATGTAATCCCACCTCTACCTTAAATGGATCTGTCACTCCCACTGCAGTCCTCACCACTGTCACACTACCCTCGTACATATCCTGTACCACTCTTACATACTTCTGTGCCACTCCCGACTTCCTCATACAATACCACAACTCTTCTCTAGGCACCCTGTCATATGCTTTCTCCAAGTCTACAAAGACACAATGCAACTCCTCCTGACCTTCTCTGTATTTCTCCAATAACACTCTCAGAGCAAACATCGCATCTGCAGTGCTCTTTCCTGGCACGAAACCATACTGCTGATCACTAATCATCAACTCCCTTCTTAACCTAGCGTCTAAAACTCTCTCCCATAACTTCAAGCTGTGACTGATCAGTTTTATCCCTCTGTAGTTACTGCAGCTCTGCACATCACCCTTATTCTTAAAGATAGGTACCAAAACACTTTTTCTCCACTCCTCAGGCATCCTCTGACTTTCCAAAATTTCATTAAACAATCTAGTTAAAAATTCCACTGCCATTTCTTCTATGCACCTCCATGCTTCCATTGGGATGTCATCTGGGCCAACAGCCTTTCCATTCTTCATCCTCTTCATAGCTGTCCTTATTTCCTCCTTGCTAATCTGTTTCACTTCCTGATTCACTATCCCCACATCATCCAACCTTCTCTCTCTCTCATTCTCTTCATTCATCAGCCTCTCAAAATACTCTTTCCATCTACTCAACACACTCTCCTCTCTTGTGAGTACCTTTCCCTCACTATCCTTTAGCACCCTTACTTGCTGCACATCTTTCCCAGCTCTGTCCCTCTGTCTAGCCAATTGGTACAGGTCCTTTTCTCCCTCTTTAGTGTCCAGTCTCTCATACAACTCTCCTTACGCCTTATCCTTAGCTTTCGCCAGCTCTCTCTTTGCCATGCGCCTCATCTCCTTATACTCATGTCTACTTTCTTCATCTCTTTGACAATCCCACTTCTTCTTCGCCAGCCTCTTCCTCTGTATACTCCCCTGTACTTCCTCATTCCACCACCAGGTCTCCTTGTCCTCCTTCCTCTGTCCAGATGTCACACCAAGCACCTTTCTAACAGTCTCCCTTACTAGTTCTGCTGTAGTTACCCAGCTATTCGGTAACTCTCCACTGCCTCCCAGTGTCTGTCTTAACTCTTCCCTAAACTCCACTTCACAATCACCCTTTTTTAACTTCCACCATATAATCCTTGGCACTGCTTTCGCACTCCTCCTCTTCTTGATCACCAACGTCATCCTACAGACCACCATTCTATGCTTCTTAACTACACTTTCCCCTGCAACCATTTTACAGTCTCCAATCTCCTACAGACTGGCCCTCCTACATAGGATATAGTCCACCTGTGTGCATCTTCCTCCACTCTTGTACGTCACTCTATGCTCCTCCCTCTTCTTAAAATACGTATTCACCACAGCCATGTCCATCCTTTTCGCAAAATCCACAATCATCTGACCTTCTGATTCCTCTCCTTAACACCAAACCTACCCATCACTTCCTCATCCCCTCTGTTCACTTCACCAACATGCCCATTAAAGTCTGCTCCAATCACTAGTCTCTCACCCTTGGGTACACTCACCACAACTTCATCCAACTCACTCCAAAATTTTTCTTTCTCATCCATCGCACACCCAACTTGTGGAGCATATGCACTAACAACATTCATCATTACACCATCAATTTCGAGCTTCATAAACATCACTCTGTCAGACACTCTCTTCACGTCTAAAACACTCTTGGCATATTGTTCCTTTAGTATAACCCCTACCCCATTTCTCCTGCCATCCACACCATGATAGAAGAATTTGAACCCATTTCCTAAACACCTGGCCTTACTTCCCTTCCATCTGGTCTCTTGCACGCACAATATATCAACCTTCCTACTCTCCATCATATCAGCTAGCTCTCTTCCTATACCAGTCATACTGCCAACATTCAAAGTTCCTACCCTCACTGCTACACTCCTAACCTTCCTCCTCTCTTCCTGCCTTCGGGCATGCCTACGCCCTCCTCTTCTCCTTCGGCTATGTACAGTACTAGTACATGGGCAGGAACTGAGTCTGGGAGCATGGTTACATTTATTAAGGAACCATATGTCTGTAAAGGAAAAACAAATAATAAAAGGAAAGTGGGAGCAATTTTGTGTTTATGGGGACAAGAAAGAATATCCTATAACACATGCAGAAATTGAAACTCTGAGGGCTTAATTCCTTCGGCCTTCATTTTTCTACAGTGTGAGCTTGAGCAAGTTACTTAACCAGATATTGCTCCCAGGTCACCCCTGAAAAACTGCTCTGTGTCCAGTGGGCCTATCTGGTTAACAAATGGCTGCGACCATTATTACTATTATTACTGCTACTATTATCATATACCCTATAACTTTCGTACTTAATTTAACACATGCTAATAATTGGTCAAAACTTTCCCTCAGTTCAAACCACCATGAAAAGTATGAGAGAAAGAAGTACAATCAGATACTCTGTGGACAGAATCTATCCACTAGTAAAAAGGGGGGCAGCAACCTACCCACTATTTCAAATATATCTTCTTGAAAACAAAATAGTAGAAAAGGTGGGGGGGTGGCAGCAATATGACACACTATTAAGAATGCATAGTCTTAACAAAGAGGAAGGGATGGGTGTAGAAAGCATAAAAGTAACTAGATTCTGGCTTTAGCTGGAAGCAGTGTACAAAGTTCTGTGTGTTATTATTAAGCTACTGAAAGAAGCCACTGTAAAAGCTGAAAGGGAAGCATCGTTAATGCATGACATGGAACCTTATTAGAAGATTCCAAACATTAAAAGTAATGAAGGATGTCTGTGTGCAGACTGAGATGGAGAGCCTCATGGTGATGAATGCACTAAGAGAAGGAAGAGAATTCGAACAGTGTCCTAGGTTTCTTACTGCATTGTCAAAACAGAAGGCTAGTAAGTAACAAGACTCTCAGCAACAGGTGCTTAAAAAGACCGTGTGTATTGAGGTAAAAGTAGAGAAATTGCCAGATGCCAAAACCAAAGGTAGAAAAAATCACTGGCCTATTATCTTCTGTTTCTCCTTTCTCCCTTTCCACTTTCCAAAAAAAAAATTCTAAGCTTGTTTCCTGCCTTTCCTGTAACTAGTCTAGTCCAGATACAGATTTGCTGTAACCAGGACTGTTTGTAAGCTTCTGAGCCCCCAAAGCCTTTCTGTGTTGGAGGGAAGCCTTCTAGCTTATCAGTGGGAGTGGCAAGCACTAGGTAGCCTATCTACCACAGGAGTGGTTTCTGTCCCAGAAATTGTAGTTTACTGGCCATTTGGGCAGTTTTTCCATCTCTTTCAACTTTCTAGTTTAGAAGCCTGCATTTGCGCTGGTTTCCCACGTTTCCTGTAACTAGTCTAGACCAGATACAGATTTGATGTACCCCGGACTGTTTGTGAGCTTCTGAGCTCCCCAAGCCTTTCTGTGTTGGAGGGACGCCTTCTAGCTTATCATTGGTAGTGGTAAGCACTAGGTAGCCTATCTAGCACAAGATCCAGATATAGATTCTTAGTTTTAGCACTTGAATTTGCTTATTTGTGCTCAGCAATTGTTCAGAACTTATTGTTAGCACTAAATAAGCTACAACTTACTACAACACTTAACCTTCCTCTTTACTTAGAGGAAAATAGTTTTTGTACTTACTTTCCTCACTTGCTTAGAGAAAAACAGCTCTTATACTCACTTTCCTCACTTGTCTAGAGGAAAGTAGTTTTTCATTCAGGCATGGTCAGCTCCCAGTGTTCTCTTCTGTCTAGCTGATGAATCTGGGCATCTTGGGGCAATGTAGCAATTGCCTCATGTACACAAACAACCCTCAACCTGTGAGAGATGCACTTATCTAGCCAAACTGGAGGTAAAGCTCTCTCCAACCAAGACTGAACTTGACAGTCAAGAGGAGAAGGTAAACACTTGCATCACACCATATTCATCACATAATCCCACTAAACCTACACCACAAAAATCCACACATAGGAACACAAAAACATTTGCGGAGGGTCTCAGTAATAATTTTCTCAAGCAACAGAGACCTCCAAAGCAGAAACGCAAACAACCTCCACCCTCCAACACAACCCAAATGACAAATAGCCTCAGACTTAGTGTGCCACTCAACCACAGCCCATAAGGCAAAACAACATACCCAACACACTAGTTATAGATGACTCTATAGTCAGGCACACTGATGCTCCACTCACCAGGCTAAACAAGGAGAAAGTTACTGTCAGCTGCCTGTCGGGTGCCAGGATCCGCCACATAGCCCATGCACTCAGGTCACTCCACAACAAGTACTAATATGACTCTTTCATTGTCCATGTTGGTGTGAATGACCTGTGATTTACCTCCCTGAACTACATGAAAAGAGACATGGAAGAGCTATCCGATCTTGCAGCCCAGGCGGGTATGACCCTAGCTCTGAGTAGCATCCTGCAATCACTCAGAATGATACCACAGTACAAGGACAAAATGATTGACTTCAACAGTTGGCTAAGCTTCTGGTGTCATTCTAAGGGGATCCAGTATCTGCCTGCCTGGGATGACATGGTCGACAGACCACGATGCTTTTCCAGAGATGGCC
This sequence comes from Protopterus annectens, assembly GCF_019279795.1. Classification (NCBI taxonomy): domain Eukaryota; kingdom Metazoa; phylum Chordata; order Ceratodontiformes; family Protopteridae; genus Protopterus; species Protopterus annectens. The sequence goes on from NC_056750.1 coordinate 596,876,532, forward strand.
TGCACCTGTCACCCCTGGGTTTCCGGATACTGGCTAAAGCTCTTGCTGCCCCTATAGTGCCTTTTTTAGACAAGGTTCAAATGACAAATTCACCACTGTAACAGGAACAGGCAAGCAAAAACTGAGACTAATGTTACTCAATGCTAGAAGTCTAAACCTCAAAATGCACACCCTCGAGGCATTCCTTAAAAATGGAGAACATCGATATCTGTGCAGTGAGTGAGACCTGGTTCAAGGCTCCAGAGAGCACCCCTGCATTACCAGGCTATAACTCATACCACACTTTTCGGCCATCTAACTTGGACCGGAACACCAAAGATAGTGGCGTGTCCGTATTCATTAAGGATATCCACACATCCAAGCTAGTTGCTTAGTGTAATGCATCCAAGGTTATCCATGTGGAACTAACTCTGGGCAAAACTGCAATCCAAATTTTAGCTTGCTACAGATCCCCCACCATGCCCCAAGATTCCCACTCCTCTTTTCTTGATGTACTGGAAAATATTAGGGTTCAACCAAGCACTCTAATAATGGGCGATTTCAACTACCCCACCATTAACTGAGAAAACTACTCATGTACTAACTCCTTTGCTCAACGCTTTCTGGAATTCATAAATTCCAATGCCCTGGATCAACTTATCCACACCCCCACCAGGGGCAACAATATCCTAGACCTAGTCATTACCAACATGAGTGACCGGTGTTTCACACCTGAAGTCAACTCTTCGTTGGTCAGATCCGACCATAAGCTAATCACCCTAGAAATCCACATCCACCCCCACCCTCCATTAAGGAAATCAAGGTAAAAAATTTCTCGAAAGCCAACTTCATGCTTCTTAAGACAGAAGTGGCAAACTTCATGTCACCTATGCAGATCGACAATACAGTTACAACTGCTGAATCTTACACAGATGCACTTTATAAGCACTTACATGAGTGCATGGATCATGCTGTCCCAAACAGAACCAAGATGCTATCCTCCAAAAAAAGGAAGCCAATCTTGTGGTCCCCTGCCATAAAGAAACTCTACAACAGAAGGAAGAAACTGTTGCAAAAGAGAGTAAAGTCCCATGAGTGGAGGAGTTCCCTGGTCAGCCTCAGTAAGAAGCTGAGATCCCTCATAAGAGCCTCCAAAGCTAGCTACGAAAACAAAATTGCCACCGATTCTAGGGACAACCACAAAGCATTTTATAGCTATGTCAAGAATCTCAATGGCAACACCCAGATCTTCTCTGAGTTACAGCACAACGGCATGAAAATTACAGAACCAACTGATATTGCCAACGTCCTGGCAGATAGGTTCAGTGCTAACTTTACCCCCCCACTCACCCCCTAAAGGGCCCATATCTATACAGGAAGAATGCAGAGTCCCTGTAATCACAACTATGCAGGTAAAAGCTGCACTGTCCAAAGCCAAAAACACAGCATCCATGGGACAGGACAACATCCCAGGCTGCATTTTACACGAACTTCAGAACAAAATGGCTCCCCACCTAAGCACCATGTTCAGTCATAGTCTCACATCAGGCTTTGTGCTCACAGAATGGTGCACAGCAACAGTTATCTCACTCCACAAAGGGGGATCCACCACTGATCCTGGGAACTATCGCCGTATTAGCCTGACGAGGCTAGTCTTAAAGGCCATGGAATGTATCATCATGGAACTCATAAACAAAGACATTGGTAACCTCCAAACTCCTGACCCCACCCAGTACAAGTTTGTGAAAGGCAGACCATGCCTCATAAACCCAATCGACTTCTTTGACGCAGTCACCAAAGCTTTCAACACCACCCCCCATTCTGGAATTATAGCTAAACTCACTAAACTAGGTATAAATCCCTGTGTCTCAAGATGGTTTGCCAATTGGCTCACTGACAGAATCCACACTGTAAAAGTTGCAGACTCCAAATCTGACTTCAAACCAGTGACAAGTGGAGTACCACAGGGTTCAGTCGTGGGACCTCTCCTGTTTAGTATCTACTTCTCTGAAGTACAGGATAACACAGAAAGCCTTTGGCTAACGAAGTTCGCAGATGACTGCAAACTAGGAGCCATAGCTGAGTCCCCAAATGATGTGGACATCCTACAGAAGGGCCTCACTGAGATAGATGCCTGGTGTCAGAGCCATGGCCTCAAACTCAATGCCAAAAAGTGCATTGTCATCCCCTTTGGTAAAAACTCTGTACCCATGAACTACCACATAGGCGGCAGTCTACTTAACGCTGAATGTGTGATAAGAGACCTGGGGACCCAGGTGGACAGTAGTCTCTCCTTTGATAATCACATTGCCACAGTAGTCTGGAAATCCTTCTACATGGCACACCTCATCACAAAAGGGTTCTCATCTAGGAAAAAAGAGGTCATTGTTCCCCTCTACTCGACACTCATTAAATACATTATAGAGTACAACGCCCCTTTTGGAATGTACCTCACAAGACATCTGCAGCAGCTGGAAAGGCCAGAGGAGTCTATATTAGAACATTGAAGTTTCAAAACTTTGAATGTTCTAATATCGACCCCTATTCAGCAAAACAGTCTGTTTCTGTTGCTTTGGTATTTTCAGCACTGTGGTGGAAAGTTACAGGTTGGGTTCAGGTAAGTGTGCGATTGAGTGCGGGTTAGGTTAGTTAGGGTTAGGGTGCGGGTTAGGTATGTGTGCGATTGTGTGGACGTGAGGGTTAGGGCGGGTTAGGTGAGTTAGGGTTAAGGCACGGGTTAGGTATGTGTGAGATTGTGTGGACATCAGGGTTAGGGCAGGTTAGGTGAACTGAGGTTAGGGCGTGGGTCAGGTAAGAGCGTGATTGTGTGGACATGAGGGTTAGAGCGGGGTAGGTGAGTTAGGGTGCGGGTGAGGTGAGTGTGTGATAGTGACAAACCTTAGGGTTAGGGTTTGGGTTAATGTAAGTGGATAGTTAGTGGTGTGTGTATAGTTTAGTGTAGGGTTAGGTGTAAGATTTTAGGTGTATGTGTGTGGATTGCTGTTTGTTTGGTGTGCTTGTGTGTATGTGTTTTGGAACGGCAAATTTCTTCCCTAGGAAAAAATTTGCTGTTCTGTATGTTCGATGTTTTCAGCTTTCGCTGAATAGGGGTCGATATTAGAACATTCGAAGTTTTGAAACTTCGATGCTCTAATATAGACCCAGGCCAGAGAAGTACCTCACAAAGAGGATTACTGGCCTCAAACAGATGCCCTACACTGACTGTCTCAAAAAACTCCAGCTTTACTCCGTAGCATATCGCCTAAGGTGATCTCTGCCTAACATATAAAGCTATGTCAAAGCCAGAGCTGTTGGACATGCTACACCTAAAGAAATCCCAGTCCCTCTGCGCTACACGCTCTAGTGACCTAAACCTTGTCACCACAATAACCAGAACATGCTGGAGGGATAGATTCCTGTCCCAGAGACTTTCCATACTCTGGAACAAGCTACCCATCTATGTCAAGCAAAGTTCCTCATTAGCACTCTTCAAGAAAAATCTTGGTAAGTGGATGGGGACTAGGAAATACACCCAGGGGATCACTTCAGTGGCTTGACAGGGGCACAGGAAAATAACTTTCTTGGGTGGCATAAGCCAGGGAACCTTGTTGGCTAGGCTTACATAGGCCCTTGGGCCGATAGCCTAGTACCTACCTATGAACCTATAAGATGAAAAATAACTGGCTGCATAGGGTGAACAAAGGCAAAAAATAAATGCTACACTGACTGTTCATAGGTTCATAGGTGTGAACTAGGCTAATGGCCCTGGAGCCTTTACAAGCCTAGCCCATAGGATTACACAGGCATTGTGCCACCCAACCTTAGTTCCTAGTGCCTCTGTCGAGTAGAGCCACTGGAGTGTTCCCTGATGTGAATTTCCCATCCACTAATCAAGATTTCTCTTGAAAAGGGCCAGTGAGGTGCTCTGCTTCACATGTATGGGAAGTGTATTCCATAGCATGGGCAGTCTCTGTGTTATGAACCTGTCCCTCCAGCATGTTCTGTTGATTGTGTAATGAGGATGAGGTCTCTGGAGTGTGTGGTGTGGAGCAATTGGGATTTCTTTAGATGTAGCATTTCTAATAGAGCTGAGTCAGACATGGCTTTGTAAGTCAAGCAGAGAACGCCTTTAAGTAGGTGATATGAGACAGAGAATAGTTGGAGTTTTTTTGAGTCTGTCCATATAGGACATGTGTTTAAGGCCTAGGATCCTCTTTGTGAGGTACTTTTCATAGGTTCATAGGTTCATACTAGGCTATCTGCCCTAGGGCATTTATAAGCCTAGCCAGAGTGTGTTTGGCTTTCGCCACCCCTTGGAATGAGTATACTGTGCCCATTTTAAGGTTTAGTTTACTGTACCTCTGTCTAGCAGTGACACAGAAGTGACCCCCGGGGTAAACCTACGATCTCCCATTCACTCGTCAAGATTTCTCTTGAAGAGAGTCAGTGAGGGGCTCTGCCTAACATGGACTGGGATTTTATTCCAGAGTGAAGGGAGCCTCTGGGTTATGAATCTGTCCCTCCAGCATGTCCTATTTATTTCTGTGCTGAGGTTCAAATCTCTCACTCGCGTAACTCTGGTGGATTTGGATTTTCTGAGGTGGAGCATGTCCATTAATTCCGGGTTGGACATGGCCTTGTACGTCAGGCATAGATTGCCTCTGAGTACGCGGTATGCTACTGAGTAGAGCTGGAGTTTCTTTAGCCGGGCAGCATACGGCATATGTTTGAGTCCCTTGATCCTGTTGGTGAGGTACTTTTGGGGTCTTTCCAATTGCTGCAGGTGTCGGGTAAGGTACATCCTAAATGGGGCATTGTACTCAATTATGGGCCTGATGAGGAAAGAGTAAAGGGGCACAATGACCTCTCCCGATCTAGATGTGAATCCCTTCATGATAAGGTGGGCAATATAGAAGGTCTTTCTAACCACTTTGGCAATGTGAGTGTCGAATGAGAGGTTACTGTCAACTTGGGTCCCTAGGTCCCTAATTACTTCTTCCGTACTTAATGGATTACCATCTATGTGGTAATTTGTGGGCACTTTGTTTTTCCCAAAGGGTATGACTATACACTTTTTGGCGGTGAGTTTAAGGCCATGGCTCTGGCACCAGTTTTCCGTTTCTATGAGACCCTTTTGAAGGATGCTTGTGTCCACTGGAGAATTAATTATGGAGCCCAGTTTGCAGTCATCTGCGAACCTGGTCAGCCACAATCCTCCCATGTTAGCCTGTACCTCAGAAAAATAAATACCGAACAAGAGAGGTCCCATGACCGAGCCCTGTGGGACGCCACTTGTGACTGGTTTAGAGTCTGACATGGCTCCAGCAATTCTGACCTTATGGGTTCTTTCCTTGAGCCAGTTTGCAACCCATCTTATGACATAGGGGTTTATATTTAAGCTGGAGAGCTTGTCTATGATGCCCGAGTGGGGTATTTTGTCGAAGGCTTTTGCAAGGTCAAGGTAGGCTGTGTGAACTACCTTACCCTCATCAATGTCCTTGGTGACTGTTTCAAAGAAGTCGACCAGGTTCAAGAGGCAGGATCTGCCCTTAACAAAGCCAAATTGGGTAGGATCCAATGTCTGTAGGTCCCCAATGTCTTTGTTTATGAGTTCCATAATGATCCTCTCCATAGCTTTGCAGACCAGGCTCGTCAAGCTTATGGGTCAGTAGTTTCCAGGGTCTGTAGAAGCACCTCCTTTGTGGAGTGGGACCACTGTTGCTGTACGCCATTCTTTGGGTACATATCCTGTAGTAAGGCTGAGATTAAACAGCAGCCTTATGTGTGGGTTTAGCTCTTCTTGGAGTTCATGTAGCACGCAACCCGGGACACCGTCTGATCCCATTGATGCTGTGTTTTTAGCTTTGGAGAGGGTGGCTCTCACCTGGGCATCTGAGATGTCAGGGAGGCAACACTCTGCTGGGATAGATATTTGTCCTTTTGGGGGGGGGGGGGTTTCCACCCAGGTTTCTAACATAACTAAAGAAAGCCTTGTGATTTTCTTTAGTGTGTTGTGCAATTTTTCTCTCAAAGTTGGCCTTGGATGATTTTATGAGTGTTCGTAGTTTTTTGCTAGTACTGATCAGAGATGCCTTCCCTTTTAGGGATTTTGCTCTCTCATGTAGTAGCTTCCTCCTTCTGTTGTATAGCTTATTAATGGCTGGGGTCCACCAGATAGGTCACCTGCCTTTGGGGGAATGGGTCTTGGTTTTATTTGGGATTGCATGATCCATGCATTCCTGTAGGTGTCCATAGAATGCATTTATAAAGGATTCAGCAGAGTGGGCTGTGGTTTCCACTGGCCCGGGGGCCTAGAAGGATTCCACTTCAGTCTTAAGAAGTGTGAAGTCAGCTTTTGAGAAGTTCTTCACTGTGGTCTTCTGTGCTGGGGGTGGGGCGGGATGTGGATTTCCAGGAAGATTAATTTATGGTCCGATCTTACCAATGAGGGGTATACTTCTGGTATGGAACATTGTGTCCCCATGTTTGTGATGATCAGGTCTAATATGTTTTCCCCTCTTGTGGGAGAGGTGACTAGTTGTTCCATAGCATTTGAGTTTATGAATTCTAGGAACCTTTGGGCTAGGGTGTTGGTGCTTGAGTAATGCTCCCAGTGTATGTTTGGGTAGTTGAAGTCCCCCAATATGATGGTGTTTGGAGAGACCTTCATATTCTCCAGTGTCTTTAGGAAGGCCGAGTGGGGTTCCTGAGTTTGAGAGGGTGGTCTGAAGCATGCTACAAACTGGAGGGCAGTTTTGCCTACTGTTAGTTGCACATGGATGGTCTCCGATGCTTCTTGCATTGCCACTAACCTGGAGGTGTGGGTATCTTTGATGAATATGGATACTCCCCCCTCCTTTTGTGGTTCGGTCCAAGTTCTGGGGCCGAAAAGCATGACATGAGGTATAACCTGGTAGTGCTGGGGTGCTCTCGGGAGCCTTGAACCAGGTTTCTGTCACTGCAGAGACATCAATGTTCTCCATACTGAGGAGGACTTCGAGAGCGTGCATCTTGAGGTTTAGACTTCTGACATTGAGCAGCATTACCCTTAGTTTCTTTCTACTTGTGTTTTTTAGGGAGGTGGGTTTGTCTTTTGAGCCTTGCCTAAAAAAGGCACTATAGAGGTGGCAAGAGCCTTTACCAATATCCGAAAGCCCAGGGGTGACAGGTGCAAGCCATCCCTTGTGAAGCAGCGTGGCTTGTCGAGCATGTCATCCCAAGCAGACAGACATTGGATCCCCTTAGAATGACACCAATACTTAAGCCAATTGTTAAAATTGATCATTTTGTCTTTGTACTGTGGCATCATTCTTGGTGAGGGTAGGATGCTGCTTAAGGTCAGGGTCATACCGGCCTGGGCTACATAATCAGAGAGCTCCTCTATGTCTCTTTTCATGTAGTCCAGGGAGGTACGTCTCAGGTCATTCACACCAGCATGGACAATGACTGAGTCATATTTGTACCTGCTTTGGAGTGACCTAAGTGCTTGTGTTATGTGGCGGATTCTAGTGCCCGACAGGCAGCTTACTGTGACCTTTTCCTTATTCAGCCTGGTGAGCAGGACGTCAGTGTGTCTGACTGTAGAGTCACCTATTACAGGTGTATCAGGTATGTTGTTTAGCCTTAAGGGCTGTGACTGTTTGGCACACTGACTTTGTGAACTATGTGCTGCATGTGTTTTGTTTTGAGGTAGTGGTTGCTTGGATGTCTGCTTTGGAGGTCTCTGTTGCTTTGTCAGATTTTTATTAAGAGCCTCCGAGTATGTTTTTGTGTGTTTACATGTTTGGTTTGCAGTTGTGGTAGGTCTATGTGAGAGCTCAGCCTCCAGTTTGGCTACATGGTTGCATCTCTCACATATATTTGTATTTGTTGGGAGGAGGAGAGGGTTGTCTGTGTACATGAATCAGTTGTAACATTGCTTAAAGATTCCCAGATTCACCAGCTGAACTGGACAGGAAGCCAGCAACTGACCTTTCGACATGCCAGAATAGTATAAGGAACTGCTATGTGAACAAATCAAAAAGGACCTGTAGGGGATAGGGCACTCAAGGGGATTTTAGGAGGATGTAGCGCTTTTTTAGTTAAAAAGTGCTTAACTTATAAAAAATGCTTATAGGAGCAAGTGCAGGGATTTTAGATTGAGAATAGAATGTTTAGATTGAAAGTTAGAGCAGTTCCAAGTGACAAAATGAAGAGCAGACTTTGTGGAGCCGGGAATAGTTTAAACCTGATTAAGCGGCGCTGCGCTATGCGCAAATTCATACTAAAGCGGGCTTTATAGCAGGGGGGTAGAAAGAGCTTGGAAATGGCCCAAAACGGCCAATATGCTACAAGTTACTGGGCTGGAACCACTACTTTATGGACAGATAGGCTGCTCAGAGCTCCCCACTCCCACTGGTGAACAAAGAAGCTTCCTTCTATCCAAACAAGGATATGGGCAACACAGGAACTATGAGACAGCCCAGAGATCAGCAATACCTGAAGACTGGACTATTCTAGTTCAGTAAAGGCGGGAAACAAGGATATATATATATATTTTTTTTTTCTTATAAAGTAGCAGAAAATAGATACAGTAACAACAGTAAATCCTTTAAATCAGCTAGCGCACTTGAGTGTGTAGCCTACCAGTTAATTTAAGCAAAAACAAACTTTAAACGTGCAAAAAAGTTCAGGAAAACAAACAGTAATGCAGTAAATCAGCTTTGCAGAGCTTATTTAGTTATAGAAACCCGCTTTTCGGTGAGAAAAAGCAGTCGGAAATAAGTAGCCAAAAAATACTTATAAATCAATGGAAAGTCACTCTTCCACTCGCTGCTGCTTGTAGAACTCTGCAGGACACCACGAGGAGCTGTGCAGAGTCAATTACAAGCGCAAAAGTGCGCTAAAGCACCCTTGAGTGTGTAGCCTACCAGTTAATTTAAGCAAAAACAAACTGGTTGTGGACCAATAGCAGGCTACAGCCTGAATCGCTGTCTTACCCAATGTTAGTTGCACCTGAAGTATCTCAGATGCATTATGTTGGGCTACCAGTCTGGAGGTGTGCGCATCCTTTATGAATATGGAAACACCACCGCCTTTGGAGCTTCAGTCCAAGTTCTGGGGCCAAAAGGTGTGGAATGAGTTGTAGCCTGGTAGTGCAAGGGTGCTTTCTGCTGCCTTGAACCAAGTGTCTGTTACAGCACAAATGTCGATGTTCCTCATTTTAAGGAGTACTTCGAGTGAGTGCATTTTGAGATTTAGACTTCTAGCATTGAGCAGCATGACCCTCAAATTGCATTTGTTTGTAGCTGTTACAGTGGTAATTTGGTCTTTGGAACATCGGCTAAAAAAGGCAATATAGGGGTAGCAAGAGGTTTGGCCAGTATCCGGAAGCCCAGGGGTGACAAATGCAGGCCATCTCTGGCAAAGCATCGAGGTCTGTCATTCATGTCATCCCAGATAGACAGATACTGATTCCCCTTAGAATGACACCGGAAACTTAGCCAATTGTTGAAATCAATAATTTTCTGCTTGTACTGTGGTATCATTCTGGGTGATGGTAGGATGCTGCTCAGGGCTAGGGTCATACCCGCCTGGGCTACATAATCCGGGAGCTCCTCCATGTCTCTTTTCATGCAGTCCAGGGAGGTACTTCTCAGGTCATTCACACCCACATGTACAATGACAGAGTCATATTTGTACCTGTTGTTGAGGGACCTGAGTGCGTGCGTTATGTGGTGGATCCTGGCACCTGACAGGCAGCTGACTGTTATTTCCTCCTTATTCAACCTAGTGAGTGGGACATCGGTGTGCCTCACTATCGAGTCACCTATGACTAGTGTGTTGAGCTAATTTCAAAACCTTTTAGGTCACTTGTGATGAAACTAGCCTGCAACCATATTTTGAGAGGACAATTGCGGATGTACAAAATCAAAACTAGAATTGTAGTTATATTTTATTGGCCTGGTATAATGAAAGACACTGAGAACTAATGTGCAACTTGCATAGAATATCAAAAGACTACACTACTTCTGATTTCAAAAGTCCACTGATAGCTATGCCTCCTATTGAAGTCCCATTTATATAGATAGCAATGGATCTTAAATATCCATTAGTAAAGTCGGTACTTACGTATTATCGCATCCAGATTTCTAAGTTGGTGTAATACGTAAAATTACAGCGAAACGGGTTATTCTTAAAGTGAAAAGTATTGTGTACACTCTAAATTACTATTGTGTCACATTGCTTCTGAAACAGGAATAGGAATAAAGGCAAAATTCCTCTTCCTGGGTAGCGTCCTTTAGCGCTATAACTCAATGCAAAATTTCAAAACAGCAGCTATTCAGGCTACCATACTTAGCGTTTATACATGTTTTCACAAGTTTTGTACAGTGAGGTGTGAGACCACTTCCTTCCCTTCTTTACATGCTGTTAGCTGCATCAGTTACCTTTACTTACATTTACTCTGCACCTCAAATTCATCGTTAAAGCATAGCTTTCTCTCCATCTGCACCACATGTTTCTGTCTTGCTGTTCATGTTTATTTGGCCCTGTGATATAGTCTCCCTCTCTATACAGCACGAGTTATGTCTTCTTGAAAAACATTGATGTGTAGCCCAGCCATTACAAATTTAGACTTCATATCCTTCAGAAAACACATGCGAAAACAAAAGATGTTATTGTATCAAGTTTGTAAGTTTATTACAGCAGCTTAAGAACACGTTACCGGAATTGACATGTTTTATTCTGCCGCTGTCACTTGTTGTTTAGGACAGGCAGAATTTGTCCAGTAATGTGGGATGTGACCATTACTGTCATACAGGGTGCTGAATATTTCCTAAGGTCAGATTGGGAGTGCTGTACTTGAAAGTAGAACAGCGAAAACTAAAAAGGGTTACAAAAGCAATGGGGACTGAGCTAAACGGGAGAATGAGGACTGTAAAAGGGCTTTGCCATGTTGAAGCTGGCTGAAGCATTGTGAATTACACAGGAATGTTCTTCCCTCAATTATTTTAAACCAAGACAGGAGTTAGATTACAGTACAAAATAATACAACATTAAATGCTCGTTTATGTCATATAGGTTATAACTTACTGAGAAGTGACACAAAGGAAGCATTTCTTAATGTCCAGCCATGGTTGCGATAATACTTAAGTACCGTAAAGTCTAATAATGGCTAGTAATATATTCTAGTGATTATTGACAATAGCAGTAAGTTTCCTGAAGCAGTACCCCTGTGTAAAGCTTATGCTAAGTCAATAGCCACAGAACTGATGTTAATTTTTCGCTATGGTATAGAATCCCATAGAAATGCTCACACACTGGGGAACCCCATCCATGTCCAGGTTAATACCTCAGCTATTCCATTTTTTAAATTAAAACAGTTAAAAATGTAAGTATATCACCATCTAACTGATTGGTTAGTGGATCACTTTTTTTTTTTTGGGGGGGGGGTTGTAATGGAACACTTAAAACTCTAAAAAAGACCATACAGCAAGATGGTAATTATTTGGTTCAATTAATTCCCCACCTTTTTTTTTTTTTTTTTTTTTTTTTTTTTTTTTGCTGTAAGACTGGTACCTCAAGCTTCAACAGGATTTACCATATTTAAGTTACTATATAGTAGACATGCAGTCCAAATGGAGAGATGATAGGGATCCAAATGGAGAGATTGTAAAATCTGCAAGCAGTGGAGAGTAGTATTGCTGGAACTGAATTCATCCTCAAGTCTTCGTGAGTAGCTAAAATGTATTTTATATAGCATATATCATGGACAGAAGTAGATTAAAAATTGAAAAGACAGCTGGGTGCACAAGTCCCAAGATAAAAAGTGCCAAATCCTGGTAAGTGCAGTGGTGCCAGGAATGGAAAAAAGTGACAGTGTAGAAGCCATATGACACGGAAACATTCCTACAATGGGGTTAGACCATTTCAGGAGGAGGATACCCCCCATTGCAGAAGAAACTAGTAGTCCACAAAAACTGACAGGCCAAAAAAGAGCCATAAAGATGATAGATTGGACTATTGAGGATAAGAAAGAAATTATGTATTGTTACTATTGCGCAAGAAGCCCAAAATTTCTGGATAGAAGAGATACCAAAAGATTAAAAGAGAAATTAGAGGAAAGAAAAATACTTCCACAAGAAAAACTGTCAAAATCTTCAAATGTAAATTTGTGTTCATTAATACACAGATTCATGGAAAACATTATACAGACCAATAAATCTTGAGCTGTTTGGGAAAAGAAGCAACTGAGGAAGTGTGGAATCTAAAGAACAAAACTTAGAGATTTTTGAAAGGTATAAAAAAGAAATATGGACATGGGAAAGAAAGAGATCTGATATGGTGTGATATTTATGCAGAGGAGAAAGCCAAATTAATCAATACAAAAAAAGGTTATTGGCCTGGCCCCCACTACCCAACGTCCTCACTGGGTCTATCAACTACTCTCCAACCCCTCGGCCTTATTCTTGGGGTCAGTTGTGGAGCCTGAGGAAGTCCTGGGGGCTCAGCTTGTCTGTACTTTCGTCTGAGGGGGAGGAATTTTTTTTTATGACCTACCTACTTCGCTTTCCCCATCCACTACTTTCATTGTTTACATCCAAGGGCATCTTTTGGTTTTGGACCATGCCTCCCTTAGGGAGTGTATCAAGTAGCATCCTCCTGCTTGGAATGGGCATATCCATCCCTTCCCTGTTGCTCTGACAGTTGCCCGAGCTGCGAATTGAACCCAGGTTGGCTGGGCTGTGGTCAAGGCTTTAAGCCTCTATGCCACCGGAGTAGCCAGTAATTGTAGCAGATTTACTACACTGGCTCAAAGTATTGCCTGTCTCAAAGAATCCAGCTAGGTTTGTACTTTGTAAAAATATGACTCTGAGACTTTTGAATAAAGTACTACATCACCAAGACATGGTGCTTAAGTTTCTTCAAGATAAGTGCAGTTTACAGTTAAAGTCAAAGTAAAGTTCATTTTAGTCTTAAGAGAAAAGAACCACACTTTTGCTTATCATACTTTTTGTTACTTATGCTTCAGTTCTGTGTTTGCTAGTTCAATTTTAATACATCTTAATGAAACACAATATTCCTTACATGTTCCAAAGTTTGGTGATGCAGCTCTGGTCAGGTGCCAGGCTTGTATTCAGAACTGTAGTGATCGATACTCACCACAGTTTTTCTCAGAAGAACAGATTGGCAGTATACTCACAGTTTCTGCAGATATTTGATTAATTATTCTGCTACCCTGTTAACTCCTCAGGATCCCCATCTGGTCCTGGGAGTTATGCCAGGGCGTTGGAGAGTAGCTGGTAGATTTGGTGTGGATGTTGGGTACTAGGGGCCGGGACAGTAACAAAGAGGTACTAGGCGATCAAAAAATCTGCTACAATTGTTATGTTGTTTATGGGTGGTATCGAAGAGGATATATGCTGATTTTATTTTTATTTACTAGCAGATTGTAGGATTGTAAGAAGGCAACAGATCAGATTAGATTGCTGTTAAAAAAGTGGAATGTGGATTTAATTAATATGTAATATTCTTTGCCTTATGTTTGTAATTTTGTATTGTAGTTTTTGTCTTACTTTCATAAATCTTATTTATACTAATAATTGCTGAATTGGCATTTTTGATGAAATTGTGTTGTAATATATTTTTTTACTTTTCTGTGAAATATTAATAAAGCTAGACTTAGTCTTTTCTACAACTACCGTGGGTTTTTCCATCCACTTGAACTACTACCAGTTCAGGGAACCTAATTTTATAATCTCATTTAAGGAACAGTACACCCATCCCACTCCCAGTTCTGCACTGTACTGTCCATTTAAAAGTTGAATACTAGCACCTGATGTGTGAACAGAACTCACAGCAATATGATCTCCCCAGTAGCAAATGGAAGTATGCTACCTGTTGAGCCCTTGAGATTGACATGTTAGTATTTCACTGATTTAGTAAGCCTTCTTGCTAGCAAGCTGATTTATCAGCTCAAATAAGAATGTTACTAGTTTAGTGGTTTTACAACTATTTTTCTGTACTGCTCATGGTATAATATCACTTGATGTCAGAAAAAAGTAAGTTATGCAGTACTGGGAGCGGCAATACATATCCATTCTGATATATTTCTTTCTGCATGCCAACACAAGAAGCAGTCTGATGCTGTGAGGAGCAGACTGCAGTTGTAGCAGTTTTCAATTCCTCTTTTGTAGAGTTTGCTAGAGGTTAACTGGGGTTGAGAAGGCATTACTATTAACACAACCTGGAAAGAAACCACAGTGTAAGAAGGGATTACAAAATTATGAAACTACATTTTCTTAGAACTGTCATTAACAAATATATAACTTGGCTATAGGTGCTGCAACCATGGGGTTGGTAAATTAAGTTAAAGGGATGTGATGGGGTAGTGATTTGTGCTTTTTGCGGCTGTATTTCAAGGAAAATGCGGTTTCATCCTTTTGATTAAATTATTTTATGATTCAGTCTTCTGTAGTATTTTCCCCTACTATCTCTCATTCTACCTACATTGTATATTATACTCTCGGAGGGTAATTAAATAAAGCTTACATGGAGCTAATCTCTGTGTAAGCATAGTGGCATGGCTCGAACACAGAGTTCGGAGCCTGTGCGATCCAGGAAACAAGGCGGGGGGTGTGCACGAGCCTCCCAGCACTGTTCAGCCACAGAGGCAATGGAATAATGCAAATCACCTCATTTTCTGGTGAAAACCATGCAAATAAGGTGAATTTATGATCTAGCAAGCAAACAGGCATCCGTGTAGGAGCCATGTCTGCATTAGAAATGTATGCAGTTACTAACCGTGTACAGGACTGCAAAATTAAAAATGGGGCTGTGACAACTCCAAAGAAAGCATGTATTATGTACATTAGGCATGCCAGTGGCCAAAACTATGGCCATTGGCATGCAAAAATATTTCAAAAGTATAAAAATCTTTTTTTTTGCCAGATAGGGACCATTTAAGAGGAGTGCAGCGGCGCACCAACAGGGATCGTGGAAAAAAATGAAAAAAGCAATAAATGTGACACTTTTAATTTTACCATTATACTGGCCAGCATGCAGACCCATAACAATGGTAGGTAACAGTGGTTGCTAAGGAGGCAGGCTCTGGTGTAGTGGTGTAACTAGGGTATAAGCAAGTAGGTGTATGTAAATGAACTAAGTTTATTGAATAGCAAAATGGGACACCATGTCTGCAGGTACCTAACCGTGTAGGGGCTATAATGTGGTGGTGTAGACAGGAGAAGTAGCTGACATGAAAAGGGTGTGTATATTGCTTTCTGTAAGCACATTGGAGCTTGCAAACCCTTCAGTGTCCATGGACACTGAAAAGAGGATCTGTGAATGGAATGTAATACAGGGAGTGTGTGATAGGAACTGTAACACCCCCTGCATTGTGAAAGTGCCGTACGGCACTTTCCAATAAAAATTGTCCTCGAACACACACCCCTGACCCTCTTAGAGCAAGAAGTCTGGACAAAGACAGTACAGAAAGTGGGGAAAAGGCCAGAAATAGGGACAGGTGTTAAATATTGCCCATACAAGCTTAGAAAGTTGATAGAATGATAGGTTTTGCATTAGCATGGATTTTTGTGAAGAGTATGTGGCTTGCAGCTGTCATGCTAATATTTGATATAGTGATATATATAAATTTAAAATGGTTTTAGTTTTTTTTTTCACTGTATTTGAAGTTTGTTTAAGTGTAACTGAGTGTGTTTGTGCTCCACGGCGCTTTGCTCAGCAGTGCTTAAAATGGTATGAAGACCTATATAGAAATGTGTAGTTGAAATCTTCACCATTGATTTAGCTCAGTGGTTAGACTTCCAGCTTTGCATGCAGTAGGTGCACGGCTTGAATACCAAGACAGGCAATTCAGCTTTTACATGGGAAAGCATTGTTAAATTATTTATTTTATTTTTACTGATATAGTAATTGATATTTGTTAACCAGGGTAGTGTTGTTGGCCAAAATTCCAGTGTCAGTGGATATATGATGTCAAATCCCCCATGTAAACACAAGTGTCCCACGCAGTACAATCACACCCCAAAGTAATGTAATCAAAGCACACAGGGGGACGTTATGTAAAGTAAAATATATACACTTAATAATATGTCAGTAAGGAGTAAATAATGTCCAATTTGTTAATTTTCTTTAAATGAAAACTTAGCAATGCTTAGCCTGTTTGAGCATTGCTAAGAAGTATAATTCTAAGCAGCATACAGCCCAGCTAAGTGGATATGAGCAGTGTTTAGCACTGCTCATCATTTCTGAAACCAGCTAAGCACAGCTAAGCAAGGGTGTGTGTCTGAGGCTGCTTAGCTGGTTTCAGAAATGCTGAGCATGTTCGTGTCCAGGGGAGGGCCCTTTCTACTTAGCAATGTTCACACTAGCTGCAACAGTTTTAAAGCCCTAAAACTGGAGGAAATGTGAAAAAAAATAAAATAAAAGGAAATGCCAGACAAAAGGCAATCAACTAGAAAAGATTAATAAGGCCTCTGCCACTCACAGTGGCCCATTCAAGTACCTCAATAATGTAGCTGGCAGGTGGAAAGTATCATAGTCTGCCAATCACACAAGCAGCATCTGCTGCACACCAGTATAAAGTATGAAAACACCCTTCAATTTGATTTTCCTACATACTCAGCACCATTGGAGTGCACACTTGGGAATTTTAACTGACAAAATGATAGGGGCTGCTGCTGCTTTGCTACATCTGTACTTGCTACAGACTGAGGGTGCTGATGACGATGATGATGCTGACAACTGGCCCACACTGAGGAGGAGAAGAGTGCTCAAACTCAGGGTAACATTTTACGAGCTAAAGAGCTGGAGATAGTAGAGCACTACAGGGTGGACAAGGACATACTTCAGCAAATCCCTGAGCTTTGCTGCCCTCACCTCAGACCCAGAGCCAATAGAGGGGAGCCCATCCCAGTGGAAACAAAGGTATGTATAACCTTACGAATACTAGCTACAGGTACTTTCCAAAGACCTACTGGGCACATCATGGGGGTCTCACAGGCATCCGCATCCAGGGTACTCCACCAGTTCCTTGATGTCATGGTAAGACATCCCAGTGAGCACATTTATTTCCCCAGCACCCCTGAGGAGAAGACCATTAATATGCATCTCTTCCACCATGTAGCAAACTACCCCAAGGTACTGGGTGCCATAGACTGCACCCATGTCCATATCAAAGCACCACCCGGTGAAGAGGATAGAGGCTACGTCAGCCTCATGGGCTATCACTCCATCAACTGCTAGGTTGTGTGCAATGTCCAGAGGATTATCATCAATGTGTGTGCTGGCAGCCCTGGCAGTTATCACGATTCCCACATCTGGCACCCCTCACAGCTGTACCAGGCATTTGCCAGGGAGGACATCCCATACAGCCATCTTGTAGGGGATGCTGGCTACACTGGAACTGTGGATGATGACACCCATCAGAAATACACACATACACACACTCACACACACTGAAGAACACCATAATGAGGCACACGCACAAACTAGAAATATCGTAGAGCTTGTGTTTGGGCTGCTCAAGTCACAGTTCTACTGCCTTGACATATCTGGTGGAGCCCTGCAGTACTCTCCAGCCACATGTGCACACATGTTCATAGTATGTGCCATGCTATACAATATGACCCTGCAGAAACAGCTGCGGCAGGAACAGCACAGGGAAGTGGGACTCAGCCCCCCCACCATTGCCAAGGTCCCCACAGGCACAGGGGGAGTCGGAGGAGAAACCCCCTGAGCCTATCCCTGTAGGCAGATATAGGCATGCCCAGTATGTCCTGGCCTTGGCAAAGAGACAACACATAGCACATACACTAACACCCTAGGGATCCAGGGACTGACACCTCTCGCCAACTTGCACACAGAGTAAAAAGGATGTCACACGCATCACACAACCCGTACCTTACCATGTGTAGGCTGTGTATTGCATGCATCCAACAGAGTCAGCCCTCAAGCACTGTCCTCACAACTGATGCAGGCACAAAGTAAGTCACTCTTCTTAACAACAAATTAATGCTATATTATGTTGTGCTAGCATATCTACCAACAGACCATGATGTTTTGCCAGAGATGGCCTGCATGTGTCACCCCCTAGGATTCCGGATACTGGCTAAGGTTCTTGCCGCCCCTATAGTGCCCTTTTTAGGAAAGGTTCAAATGACAAATTCACCACTGTAATAGGAACAGGCAAGCAAAAACTGAGGGTGATGCTACTCAGTCCTAGAAGTCTAAATCTCAAAATGCACTCACTCGATGCACTCCTTAAAATGGAGAACATTGATATCTGTTCAGTGACTGAGACCTGGTTGAAGGCTCCAGAGAGCACCCCTGCACTACCAGGCTATAACTCATACCACAATTTTCGGCCATGTAACCTGGACCGGAACACCAAAGGCAGAGGTGTGTCCATATTCATTAAGGATATTCACACCTCCAGGCTAGTTGCTCAGCATAATGCAGCCGAGGTTATCCAAGTGCAACTAACTCTGGGCAAAACTGCAATCCAAATTGTAGCTTGCTACAGATCGCCCACAGTGCCCCAGGATTCCCACTCCTCTTTTCTTGATGTACTGGAAAATACTAGGGTTCAACCAAACACCCTAATAATGGGCGATTTCAACTACCCTACCATTAACTGGGAAAACTACTCATGTACCAACTCCTTCGCTGAAAGCTTTCTAGAATTCATTAACTCCAATGCCCTGGATCAACCTATCCACACCCCCACCAGGGGCAGCAATATCTTAGATCTAGTCATTACCAACATGAGTGACCGGTGTTCCACACCTAAAGTCAATGCCTCATTGGTCCGATCTGACCATAAGCTAATTACTCTAGATACCCACATCCTGTCCCCACCCCCCATTAAGGAAACCACGGTACAAAATTTCTCCAAAGCCAACTTCATGCTTCTTAAGACAGAAGTGGTGAACTTAATGACACCCATGCAGATGAACAATACGGTTACGACTACTGAATCCTACGCAATTGCACTTTATAACCACTTACACAAGTGCATGGATCGTGCTATCCCAAACAGAACCAAGATGCTATCCTCCAAAAAAAGGAAGCAAATCTGGTGGTCCCCTGCCATAAACAAACTGTACAACAGAAGGAAGAAGCTGTTGCAAAAGAGAGTAAAATCCCCTTGAGTGGAGGAGCTCCCTGGTTAGCCTCAGTAAGAAGCTGCGATCCCTGATAAAATCCTCCAAAGCTAGTTACGAAAACAAAATCGCCACTGATTCTAAAGACAACCACAAAGCATTCTATAGCTATGTCAAGAATCTCAATGGCAACACTCAGATCTGCTCTGAGTTACAGCACAATGGCACTAAATATACAGACCCAACTGATATTGCCAACATCCTGGCAGATAGGTTCAGTGCTAACTTTACCCCCCTCTCACCCCCTAAAGAGCCCATCTCTATACCGGAAGAATGCAACATTCCTGTAATCACGGCTGCACAGGTAAAAACCACACTCTCCAAAGCCAAGAACACAGCATCCATGGGACCAGACAACATCCCAGGCTGCGTTCTTCACGAACTGCAGAACAAACTGGCACCCCACCTAAGTACCATGTTCAATCATAGCCTCACCTCAGGCTTTGTGCCTGCTGAATGGCACACAGCAACAGTTATCCCACTCCACAAGGGGGGAGCCACCACGGACCCCAGGAACTACCGCCCCATTAGCCTAATGAGCCTGGTCTGCAAGGCCATGGAACGTATCATCATGGAACTTATAAACAAAGACATTGGTGATCTCCAAACACTGGACCCCATCCAGTTCAGGTTTGTAAAAGGCAGATCATGTCTCCTAAACCTGATAGACTTCTTTGAAGCAGTCAGCAAAGCCATAGAAGAGGGTAAGGTGGTTCACACAGCCTATCAAGATCTTGCCAAGGCTTTCAACACCATTCCCCACTCTGGAATTATAGATAAAGTCACTAAACTAGGTATAAATCTCTATGTCACAAGATGGGTTGCCAACTGGCTCACTGACAGAACCCACACTGTGAAAGTAGCAGACTCCAAATCCAATTTCAGACCAGTGACAAGTGGAGTACCACAGGGTTCAGTCCTGGGTCCTCTCCTGTTTGGTATCTACTTCTCTGAAGTACAGGCTAACACAGAATATCTTTGGCTAATGTAGTTTGCAGATGACTGCAAACTAGGAGCCATAATCGTAACTCCTAACGATGTGGACATCCTACAAAAGGGCCTCACTGAGACAGATGCCTGGTGTCAAACCATGGCCTCAAGCTCAATGCCAAAAAGTGCATGGTCATCCCCTTTGGTAAAAACTTTGTACCCATGAACTACAACATAGGCGGTAGTATACTTAACATTGACACAGGTGGACAGTAGTCCCTCCTTTGATAATCACATTGCCACAGTAGTCAGAAAATCCTTCTACCGTGGCACACCTCATCACAAAATTTTTCTCATCCAGAAAAAAAGAGGTCATTGTTCCCCTCTACTCATTACTCATTAGACCCATTATAGAGTACAACGCCCCTTTTAGTATGTACCTCACAAGACATCTACAACAACTGGAAAGGCCACAGAAATACGTCACAAAGAGGATTACCGGACTCAAACAGATGCCCTACGCAGACCATCTCAAAAAACTCCAGCTTTACTCCATCACATATTGCCTACTCAGAGGTGATCTCTGCCTAACATACAAAGCTATGTCAAACCCAGAGCTGTTGGACATGCTCCACTTAAAGAAATCCCAATCCCTCTGAGCTACACACTCTAGGGACCTAATCCTTGTCACCACAATAAACAGAACATGCCAGAGGGATAGATTCCTGTCCCAGAGACTTCCCATACTCTGGAATAAACTACCTATCTATATCAAACAAAGCTCCTCATTAGCACTCTTCAAGAAAAATCTTGATGACTGGATGGGAAATAGGAAATTCACCCCGGGGATCACTTCTGTGGCTCTGCTCAACAGTGGAAGAAGAAAATAATTTTTTTGGGTGGCAAAAGTCAGGGTACCGTTTTGGCTGGGCTTGTATAGGCCCCAAGGCTGATAGCCTAGTACCTACCTATGAACCTATGATATCACTGCACGCATGTAAGGGAATGGGGTGGCCTACAGTTATAGCAGCAGACACTTGACAGCTATGTGGGACAACAGGAAATGTCTGTCAAATGCTGGTTTACCCAAAATATGCAATAGTCCCCTAGGTGGCAAAACTCACTGCAGTATTTGTGGGGGACTAACAAACTGCGGCATCATAGGTCATACGCATGGATGTCAATGTTGGAGGCCCATACACACCTCTCAGCCTCTCACAGCAAGACAGCTGTACAAAGCCAGAAAGAAATGTGTGGCAAAGGCCCACAGATTGGGACAGTAATAAAATAGTCCACTTATAAACTTACACAGTGCAATCACAGCAGGTCTTGCAGTTGCCTTAAGTCTCCGCAGGGTAAGAAGTCTGAAACACTAATGTCTATCATAACTGTCTAACCTTCGATCTCTAGTGATATGCCAGTATTCTTCAAGACAAGCACAATACTGTGCTAAATGGAACCAAAATGTAAAGCAAACATCTGGACAGTTTGTGGAAATGTGTACAGTTGAGAGGTATGCCCCTTCCCCCAACACACTTGTCTTCCCATAGCAATGCAGGAATATTCATGTTTGTAGGGTAATAGCAGCAGAGCACACATTCTCAGGTCTGTCAGAATCAGCTTGCTAACTTGTAGCATGTCCACAATATGCATGGGTCAATGAGTTATGTATATGCATGGTTGATACTGTCAGGAAGTAGCCAGCACTTACTGTTGGCTGTTTTAGCTTAGTGGTCTAAGTACAGTACTGTGGGGGACAGGGTCCATGTTTCAAGAATGTCCGTGCAAACTATGTTTCATGTCAGCTACCCCCATGGCAGGAGTAGTACACACCATCCAGATGTCAGTAGCCATCACTGCAGGAAAGCTGGACAATTCAGGGACAGGGGCCACACATCTGGACAGTGCACAGCTCGGAGTAACCTACACAGTGTCTAGTAGGACAGCAGGTCTTTGAAAGTCAATGTAGTGCCAGGTTATAAATGGCTGCCTCCATACTGTGTCAGTACTGATAACAAGTCACTGGGCACTAGCCATACCCCTGGAATGACAGGGTATCACTGAAGGACCACAAGTATGCCTTGTATATCTGTTCTTCTTGTCATAACATTGCATTTGCCTGCCAAACTACTTGCAAAACAGTAAAGGTTGATGTGAAAACTCAGTGGCAGACAGTGGAGAAGCAGATGTCATACCCATAAGAAAAGACAAGCTAATACCAAATCATTCTCCAAACTGTCTACGTTTAGCAGAGCAATATTAACACCCTGTGCCCATGTGTGGTCCTGTGTCTGATTGTTTTATATGGGCCTGTCCAGATGTCAGTCTGGTTTGACAGCCATGTGCGACATGTAGCTGTACAATAATATTGCAACACAAACTGTCTGAGGAGCAGAGCAGATCTAGGGGTGCAATGATGAACAACCTGTTAAACAGGTTCTGTTCTTCTGACTTCTACATCTCAAAAGCTGAACACAACCATCTAAGGGGGGGTATCAGTAGCTACACACCACAGCCCGCCTCAAAGGATGCAGATAAATATGCTGAACAGTATACCAGTGCAGTATACAAATACATGTACAACTGCATGGACTCAGCCATACCCAACAGAACTAAAATCTGCTTCTTGTGGGAAACTCAAACCTATGTGGTGGACATTCTCTATCAACAGGCTTTACAACAAAAGGAAGGAACTGTTGTCCAAGGGTAAAAAGGCACAAATCCTCAATTGGAAAAACTCCCTCCTTAGCCTCAACAAGTAAAGTAAATCACTAGTGACATCCTCTAAAGCCAATTATGAATCGAAAATAGCCTCTGAAACAAAGGCTAATCACAAAGCCTTTTTCAGTTATGTCAGAAACCTCCATGGCCAACACCAGGTTTGTTCCGCATTACATCTTAATGGTGCCACTTACACTGATCCTCTCAACTCAGCCAACCTGTTAGCAGATAGGCTCAGCACAAACATCACCCTCCTGACCCAGCACAGAGGCACATTCTACATCCCTGATACTTGCCCCGCACCTCACTTCTCCGTGGAGCAAGTGTTAAAGTTCCTATCCAAGCCAAACAACACAGCTGCCATGGGACCTGATAGTATCCCAGGCTGTAGTCTGCAACATCTCCAGCAAGAAGTAGCCTCGTTATTGAGCACCCTACTCAAACATATCCAAAATACAGGCCTCATTCCAGCAGAGTGGAGAACTGCCATTGTCACCCCTTTGCACAAAGGTGGTGCCACTACTGACCCTGGGAATTATCGCCCCATTAGCTTGACAAGTCTGAACTGTGAGGCCATGCAATGGATTATCATGGACGTCATTAACAAGGACATTAGCAAACTCCAAATACTTGACCCCACACAGTCTGCCTTTGTCAAGGGGAGGTATGTCAGTTAAATCTGGTTGACTTTCCTGAGACAGCCACCAAAGCCATGGACAAGGGAAAGACAGTGCACACCAGTCACCTTGACTTGGCAAAAGCCTTACACACTATTTCCCACTTGGCCATACTAGATAAACCCTGTCAACTAGGCATCAATCCATATGTTAAAAACTGAAGAAACTATTCTCTAACATCTTGGCTCAACACAAAAGCCTTCAAGGAGTCTTGAGTTGAGCCGAGACGTTAGAGAATAGTTTCTTCAGTTTTTAATAAATTTTGGTGGATTCACTGGCTGGTCGTTTTTCTTCCTTTTTCGGTTTGGTGGTTTTATTATCAATCTATATGTTACCAGATGGGTAGCAAACTGACTCATTGATAGAACTCACCTAATCATAATAGGGGTAGCCAACTCAAGCAGTACACCCATAATGAGCAGCACACCCCAGGGATCTATCTTGGGGCCTGTTTTATACAGGATATACTTCCCTGAGGTGCAGGCCAAAAACACTGGCCTATGGCTGACCAAGTTTGCATATGACTGCAAACTGGGAACAGTCATCAATTCCTAAAGTGATGGGGACGTCCTCCAAGAGGGTCTAACCAAAATAAATGACTGCTGCCAGAAACATGGCTTCAAGCTGAATGCCTGAAAATTCATCATCATGCCCTTCAGGGAGACTGACGTCCCCACATATTATCATATTAACAACAATGTTCTACATACACAATCAGTAGTGAGGCATGTGGCCACTCAGGTTGATAGCAACCTGACTTCTGAGCACCATATTGCTTCCATTGTACAGAAAGCTTCATAAATGGGAGAACTCAAAAGTAAGGGTATCTCATCCAGGGACAAAGAGGTCATAAGATCCATGTATTCTGCCCTTAGAAGGCCAAGTATTTAGTACAAAGCCCCCTTTGGCATGTACCTCACAAAGCACATGCAGCAGCTGGAGACAGAGGTTCCTCACCAGGAGAATCAAGGTCCTCAAACACCTACCCTACACAGATAGGCTAAAAGCACTGTCCCTCTACTCAGTTCCATACTGACTCCTCAGAGGTGGCCTCTGTCTGGCATACAAAGCAATCCAGGCCCTGCCTTTATGGGACTACTGCATATCTGGAAGTCAAGGCCCACTCATTCAACCTGTAGGTGCAGCATCAACCTGGTCTGTGATATCAATAGGGCTTGGTGTGACAACTATGTATCCCAAAGACTCCCCCATCTGTGGAATACACTCCCTGTTCACATCAAGCTGAGTACCTCAGTACTCCTTGTGAAGCGCTCCCTGTATAAGTGCATGGGAGACAGAAAATACAGTCCAGTGATTCCACCTGTGTCCCTGCTGGACAGGGGCTTTGGGTGCTGACATGTCTTAACATGGGCTACACTTTCATCTGCGAGGGTTATAAGGGCTTCAGGACCAATAGCCTAGTAACCTCATATCAACCAATGAACCTATAAACAAATGTCTGTCAGTGATTCACCACATTACTCTATACTACTCTGCCACTGACATACCAGGAAATCACAGTGCTATGTAGACTATACCACATATATTATGGAAATCTCAGCTCAGTACAGTGCACTCTGTACCCACACCAGGATATGACTTTTCAGTTAAGAAGGATACCACACAATCAGGAGATCCCCAGCCAGTATATCCCTCAGGTGCTGGACTGTTTACACAGTTTTATAAGCCAATCAGCTGTAGCCACACTTCTCAACTGGCCGGATTGGG
Organism: Protopterus annectens; assembly: GCF_019279795.1. NCBI lineage: Eukaryota > Metazoa > Chordata > Ceratodontiformes > Protopteridae > Protopterus > Protopterus annectens. Next base: position 596,901,733 of record NC_056750.1, read on the forward strand.
CGAGAATGTCAGTAGTTTCTTTCATAATTTTGGTCTTTTCGTCATACATCTGGTATTTCTGTGGTAAATCACTGTGATGATCTGAGGATTTCTATCAGTAAGTAATGACACAATACATTTCAGTGTCAGAAAATGTCTGCTAAAACAAACCCTGTTACTCTAGCAAGTTTCTACATTTATAAGAGCAATATTTACAGTATCTCCTTATGTTTTGCCCATTGCCCCCCATTTTGACAGCTGTCTCCATATTTCTTGCACTAACAGGTTGAGAGGTATGGCTGTAGCACACAGAATCCCAGAACAGAGTATATCTTTCTCTGGAATGAAGTCCCACTCTTACTATAGAAGGTCATACTGGGCATGCTCCTACACTTAGAGAATTACAGCCCATGTCTAAACCCATATCAGACTATATAACTGTATTGTGCATATATGTCTTTGCTTACAGACAGCTATGTACACCTTGACTGTCTCTACCGACATCCATCACACAGGATTACGCTCAGCTATCTGTAGGTAGCCCATATGTGATATATCTGCATCTGTTGCATGTGATACACAGACATATATATGGCCAACATATAAAAATATTTCAAGCATACACACACATAGACATGGGGAAGAGATAGACAGTGATAGAGAGAGACAGGGAGACACAGAAAGAAAATGGGTCATAGACAGGGATACCCTGAAAGGCATAGCGTGATATTCTGCTGCAGACAATTGCATACCAGTTGTAACTAGTCGCATGTGCCAGCATGACGGTGAGCTCCATTGTGTAACAGTAGTGAAGTAGGGGTTGTAATATCACATCACCCTCCTTTGTGTATGTGTGTGTGTGTGTGTGTGTGTGTGTGTTTGTAGGTTAAAGTATTTTGAGGCCTTTTCCACCCAGTACCCTTCCTATTGCCCTACTTTACAAGATCTGCTGATGTCATTCACCTTAGATATACCTTTGGACACTTATCAACCCTATAAGCTCTGTGTGCATGTGATAACTGAGTAACACTATAGTACAAATAACTAGATAGGCAGGGGATCTAATCTCAGTCCTGGCATGTGTGTGTGTGTGTGTGTGTGTGTGTGTGTGTGTGTGTGTGTGTGTGTGTGTGTGTGTGTGTGTGTGTGTGTGTGTGTGTGTGTGTGTGTGTGTGTGTGTGTGTGTGTGTGTGTGTGTGTGTGTGTGTGTGTGTGTGTGTGTGTGTTAAAGTATTTTGAAGCCTTTCCCACCCAGTACACTTACCATTGCCTTACTTTACAAAACCGGCTGATGTCATTCACTAGAAGTACCTTTGGACAGTCTTCTGCCCTCTAAGCTCTGTGGCATGTGCGATAACTGCGTAACACTATAGTACAAATAACTAGATAGGTAGGGGTTCTAATCTCAGTCCAGGCATATGTGTGTGTGTGTGTGTGTGATTGTGTGTGTGTGTGTGTGTTTGTAGGTTAAAGTATTTTGAAGCCTTTCCCACCAAGTACACTTCCCATTGCCCTACTTTAGAAGACCTGCTGGTGTCATTCACCTTAGAAGTACCTGTGGGCACTCTTCAGCCATATAAGCTATGTGGCACTTGCAATAACTGCATAGCAGTATAGTACAAATAACTAAATAGGTGGGTGTTTTAATCTCAATACTATGTGTGTTTGTGTGTGGGTGAGAACCATATCCTCTGTGTGTGTTGGTTATACTGTTTTGAGCCTGTTCCACCCATTTCCCATTGCCCTACTTTACAAGGTCTACTGATGTCATTCACCTTAGAAGTACCTTTGTACAGTCTTCAGCCGTATAAGCCGTGTGCAGTAATTGTGTGACACTATAGTACAAATAATTGAATAGGTAGGGGTCTAATCTCAGTCCTGGCAAATGTGATACTGTGTGTGTGTGTGTGTGTGTGTGTGTGTGTGTGTGTGTGTGTGTGTGTGTGTGTGTGTGTGTGTTTTACCATTTTGAGGCCTGTTCCACCCATTACACTTCCCATTGCCCTACTTTACAAGGCATGCTGATGTCATTCACCTTAGATGTACCTCTGGACAGTCTTCAGCCCTATAATCATTATGGTGCATGTGATAAATAGGCAGCACTATAGTTCGTACAAGTAGATAGATAGGTGTTTGAATCTCAATACAGCCAGCTATACTACTGGGTGTGTTTGTGTGTGGGAGAAAGGAAATTCACCCCGGGGATCACGTTAGTCACCCTGCTAGACAGGGGTCCAGGGAAGTAAATAGTGTGGGAAGAAATAGCCAGGGAATTGTTATAGCTAGGCTTGTATAGAACCCTAGGGCCAATAGCCTAGTACCAACCTATGAACCTATAAGCATATCTCCTGTGGCTGTTGTGTGTGTTGGTTATACCATTTTAAGGCCTGTTGACCCCCTCCCCATGGCATTTCTTTAAAGAGCCTGTTGATGGCATCTGCCTTACAAGCACAGTCACACATTTTCTAAAGCAAAAGCACTGTGATACATGCAATAGTCATATCAGTCTGTATTGTACATAACTAGAGAAGTAGGTCATCTAATAGGAAAAGTGTCAACTCTGTGTGCATGTGTGTTTCAATGCATGTCCCCATGCAGCTGTGTGTCTGTGTATCAGATGGGTATACCATGTTAAGAGCCTGTGAACCCACCATTGGCAATCCTAACAACCCCTGCAATTGCCATTCACTTGAATAGTAGTGGCAGACACTGCAACACTATAGTAGCTCTCTGGAGTTTGTGTTACGTATACAGCAGCATAGTTTTTACAACTAGGCAGGTTGAGGTTCTGCTGTCAGCAAGGGCAGGTCATGTGTGTGTGTGTGTGTGTGTGTGTGTGTGTGTGTGTGTGTGTGTGTGTGTGTGTGTGTGCGCGTGTATGTACATTCCCTTGCAGCAGTCTACCTGTGTTATGGCCACCAGCATACCTCTCAACCCCACACAGAAATACATCTGGTTAAATCCATATGGAAAAATGGGGCAAACACCAAACATTGAGCACAACCTTCACATATTGTTGTGACATGTATGGAAAGTAGATACCAGAACATGTTGTGCATTTGAATGCACTTTCCAAAGTGTATGTGTCATTACATGACAATATCTGTCATCAATCGGAAATGTTAGTCTATCATGATTTTCCCACTGTTCACCAGAAAACCACAATTTTATGACAAATGGAAAGAAAGTATGTGTCAAATATCAGGACAGTCTGCAGACATACGCAGAGGTCACAGGTATGGGCACCATCTGTACCACCCTGCAAGTTGCAGTCTATGTTTGGCAAGGTGTGACCTGTGACAACAACTGAAACAGTAAAGGGGTCTCAAGAGTGTAGGACAACAAAAATGTCATACAGTCCTGTACTGATTGCATAGAGCAGTTATTGCACAGCAAAAGTACCTCAGTGTTATGACAAATACTGTAAGCTAAGATAATGTCACACAAAGAAGGTGTCATACTAGTAAACCAGAGAAAGTCCTGTGTGTTGCACTTGCCATGGGCATGGCATGTCTTGCCAACTGTCACATTACTACAGGTCATGTCCCACACTCCACATTTGATAATGTCGCAAAGTCATTCATTGTCACCTATGTGTGTACAATATGTATACATGTGAAGGCCCTGTGACTACCTGGTGCCCCCAATAACCCACAAGTATATAGGCATGCATGCTAATTGGCTCTACCCACATATGTAAGTACAGCCTAAGGCTGTGTGAACTGTAATTATTTTGCACTCTATCATTTTGCCACAAACTGCTGTTAACACACTGCGATGAGCCATACACTGGGTATGGAATGCTGTCAAGGTCCTAGCTTCAAGCTGTATGAAGACAACAGTGTCAGCATGCCACAGCAAGCACATATCCTCACTATGTTCCACATCAGCACCAACCCCATAAACACACAGATTGCGATGACAGGCCTGGGTACTCAGGATGGCAACATAGTTGCATTCAGGCAACAATATTGGGAGTTGTCAAGAATTGCTTGTATGTGGTTCACCACATAGATGAAGGGACCGCATCCAACCAAAAGGTGGACATTACCTCTGAATAGTCCTCAGTCAGTAAAACAATACATTAGCAGCATGGCTAGGCTGCTATGTACCTATTCAGACATCTGCAGAATCTGTAAAGGTTATGTTAACACCCACAAAGGTCAGCCTTGTCCCTCAACACCTGTTCCATGCAGACAGCCTGTAATCAGTACTGGCCCAGTGGTTACTGGTCAGGTTGTCCACAGGTGTCTGTGGCATGCCAAGATGGCAATGTTATGCTCAGCCCTTCAACAGCAGCCCCATGTACAAAAGTATGATTGCATGTGCATTACCAGCACGAGAGGCCTGACTTGTATGTGAGATAGCAGACACACATGCTGGAGAGTCAGGTTTGGCTATTAGGGGCTGCCCTGTGTCAGGAATACACTCCCCAAACATATCAAACACACTACCATGCATACCCTCAATAACTTCATCAAGGTTGAGTGGATGGGAAAGAAAAACAGCTGTCCCTGGGATTCAACCAGTGTCCAGCAATGACAGGGGAACAGATGCTGATGGGTGATTCTGTTGGGGATAATGTAATGGCTAGGCTTGTGAGAACCCAGGGCCAGTACTCTAGTAACCTCCTCTGTGTTTATGAACCTTTGGTCCTTCAGGACACCCAGGTGACATGTATGAAGGCTAGCTGGCTGTGTCAAGGGGTATGTGTGCAAGGTCACACTGTCTGCCCCTATTGTAACTCACACACTGTTGCATGCATACACACCTGGTAAGCATGTACATATATAACCATACCTTGGCGATGAAAAGGTTACTGTGTTTCCACTCTGTCATACTCACCTGCAGTAATGTTATCAGCCCTGCAGGCTGTCCACACAATGACACCTGGAAGAGACACAGAATAAGGTATGTGAGACAACAGTCAGTCGGCAGTACTATCAGCAATAATGCATCATGGCAGAAAGGTACATACACTTCGATGTGTACCCATGACAATTGCCAGAAGACAGCACCTTACACAGCATAACATTACTACACTGTACTATATTCACCCTGTGGATCAGACCCATATTAGCATGTCCCTGCATTGGTGGTATGGATAACAGGGTCTATATCACTTCGCCGAAACGGCAGAAGTTCGAACACCATATGTTCGAACTTCTAACCTCGAAGTGCAAAACCATCGAAGGCTTAGAACAGTGATTATTTTCCCTGGGAAAAAATCGCTGTTCCAAGAAACACACACACAACACAAGCACGCCAAAAAACAGCAATTCATACACATACACATACACTTAAAATCCTACATCTAATCCTACACTAAACTGTACATACACTTCTATATATCCACTTACCTTAACCCAAACCCTAACCCTAAGGTTCGTTACTATCACACACTCACCTGACCCGCTCCCTAACCCTAACTCACCTATCCCGCCCTAACCCTAAAGCCTGTCACTATCGCACACCCACCTCACCCGCAGTCTAACCCTGACTCACCTAACCCGTGCCCTAACCGTAACATCCGCCCAATCGCACACTTACCTGAACCCGACCCTGAACTATCCACCACAGTGCTGAAAATAGCAAAGCCGCAGAAATGGCCAACCAAATTCTTTCCCTGGGAAAGAATTCAGTGTTCCACGGCTTCGTGATAATCAGTTTTCGAACTTCACAGTTCGAACATATGGTGTTCGAACTGCTGAAGTTTCGACGAACTGATAGGAACCCTGGATAACAGGGATGTGGCACAGGTATCATCATATGCACAGGGCGTGGTGTGGGAGTGCCAGAGGCCTAGGCTGGGCCATACAGTTGACATCACTTGTGCGTGTGCCTGGGGGGTGGTGTTCAACTGGGCTATGGAGAGGAGCTGTGTGTATCTGGTGGTGACCTGCCTGTGATAGTGATGTGTGAGTGTTTGTATGCGCACAATCAAGCCATGTGGTTGCCCTGCATGGGGTATGTTGGACAGCCATGGACCGTACAGCTCACCATCTTCGGCCACGGACACAGGAACTGGTTCTGCCAGGAGTGTCACTGTCACCACCAGGCACAAGGCAAGATGTGGTACTACTCCCTGATGGTGACTGCTTTCTGCTGGATCTGTGTCCCTGACGGGACCGGCCAGGACCATGTGTCCATGGCCTGCTACATTGAGGTGTGAACAGCATCCTCCCTTCGGTAGTGCTGGTGGTACTGCCACTATGGCAGTGTGACTGTCATGGCCACATGGGCTCTCAGCTGATTTTATTGCTGACCTGCATCCATGTGTCCGATGCCTTACTCCCACCATATGCTCAAACACAGTCATTGCACAGTTGAGCACTGACAATGTCTCACCCCACCTCTTTCTTTGACATCAACAAAATGACGTATGGCATCACCAATGCCATGGAGGTTGTCACACATGGCAGTAAGTGCTGCATTCATGACCCTAAGCATCTGTCTGGTGTAGCATCCAGAACATGCCTGTGCCTCCATGATGGACTGAAACATGCGTAGGGTGATACCTGCTGTGACAACTCTGACAGGGGCTGGATAGGCAGCAGTCCTCCTTCGAGCACCCCTGTCAATCTGCCTGTGTGGGAACTCACCAGCTCTCTGGCTATAGCTAGTGTCTACACTGACAGTTGCTATAGTCGCCACACCAGCCTGTCCGATGCCACCACTCTGACTGTCCATTATCTGTGGCTGTTAGAGACTGGGTATGTGTGGGCATACTGACCATGTGCAGGGACATTGTGGTGAAAGTGGGATATCAACCAGTGGTACATATTCAGCCCCCAACAACCCCACCTGTGCCTCACTATGGACCACCATCATTAGCATCAGAGTCCGATAAGACCCTGACATCAGGTTGTGAGGGGGAGAGACCCCAAACCCATGTTCACCTGTGAGGGGAAGACAATATATGTAAATTACTACCTGCACTATAATGTTTGCTGATCCACACACGCACACACACACACACACACACACACACACACACACACACACACACACACACACACACACACACACACACACACACACACACACGCACACGCACATGCACACGCACATACACACACACACACACACACACACACGTACACGCACATACACACACACACATACAAGTGAGGTGGCACAAAGCCGTTATACAGACCACACTTTCTGAATGATGTCATGCACAATACACAATCAGTCCACAACAAATACACTCTGGACAGACCCTCAACAACATGCAGTGCAGCTACATCTAGTTAATGTTGCTACTGCTGTACACCTCTGAGATATGTGAGGAGTGGTGGTATGTGATGGACCTTCACCTAACACACAGTGCACCCATGTACACAATACTAATGTACCCCTGTATAGCACAGTGGCAGCAGCTATGCAAACATATGTGTCAATATGTTACAGCTCCTGCAAATAGGCTCCTGTGATGACCAATGTGATGCACCGCAGTTAACCCCACCACAAGTGAACATGCACATATTGCAATATGGCTAAGTGTAACAGTTGTGTGCATGGAAAAGTGCCTGCCCTTAACTTGCCTAGGGTACTGGTGAGCCACAACAAGACAGTTCCACACTCAACGGCTTCAGCTTGCTGTTCCCCAGCCAAACCAGAGACACCCATGTAGTTGTGGGGGAGAGGTATTTTCAGCACACACACGCACATGTGGCATTGGTACAGGATAATATGTGCATTTATGAACATGTACAGTACAAGCTGTGGTACTACCCAAATTGCTGACATTCGCAATAGGTGTGCACTTGTGTGCATTACAAAACCCCACCCACAAATGCATTTTGACCTGACATATGCATACAGGTATGCAAAGGCTGCAACTATGAATGCTACAGTATTGACATGATGTCCACTGGGGCCTTACCTGGACGCTCCTCTGCTGTTGACTCTGTGCCACCCACCTCCATGACATATGTGGAGATGTGTTCCTGGAAGGTGGTGGCTCCACCAAGGTTCATAGGTTGGTACTAGGCTATTGGCCCTAGGGCCTATACAAATCTAGCCAAACAATTGCTGGGATATTTTTCCCACAATATCTACTTCCCTGGATCCCTGTCTAGCAGGGTGACTGATGTGATCCCCGGGGTGAATTTCCATTTTCCCATCCAATTGTCAAGGTTCCTTTTGAAGAGGGCCAAGGAGGCACTCTGCTTGACATGTATGGGCAGTCTATTCCAGAGTATGGGGAGTCCCTGGGCCAGGAACCCATCCTTCCTGCATGTTTTGTTCATTGTGATGACAAGGTTTAGATGCCTGGAGCGTGTGGCTCTAAGGGATTGGGATTTCTTTAAGTGGAGCATGTTCAACAGCTCAGGGTTTGACGTGTCCTTGTATGTTAAGCAGAGATCACCTCTGAGTAGACGATATGCCACAGAGGGGTCTACCTGACATTGCCGACATTTCAAAATGCTGACAGTCATATGGCCGACACCATATGATCGACATTTGAAATGCCGACAGTGTGGAACCAGCATCTCAGTACAGTGTGCATTGCGATCTCAGAGTTGGTATATTAAAGTTATGAGGGATATGGGGGTGGAGCCCCCCATGGGGGTGCAGAGGGGGGCGGAACCCCCCTGATAGCAATGTAAAGAAAGTTTTTCTTTCTTTTATACGGTCTACTTCCATTGTCGACATTTCAAATGTCGATCCTATGGTGTCAGCCATATGGGAGTCGGCATTATGAAATTTCGGCAATGTGAAGTAGATCTGCCACAAAGTATAGCTGGAGTTTTTTTAGATGGGCAGCATAGGGCATCAGCTTTAGGCCTGTGATTCTTTTAGTGAGGTATTTCTGTGGCCTTTCCAGCTGTTGCAGATGTCTTGTGAGATACATACCAAATGGGGCGTTGTACTCTATAATGGGTCTAATGAGGGATGAGTACAGTGGGACAATGACCTCCTTTTTTTTTGGATGAAAAGCCCTTAGTGATGAGGTGTGCCACATAGAAGGATTTCCTGACTGTTGTGGCGATGTGGTTATCAAAGGTGAGACCACTGTCCACCTGTGTCTCTAAGTCTCCCATCACACTTTCAGTGTTTAGTGTACTGCCACCTATGTGGTAATTCATGGGTACATGTTTTTTCCCAAAGGGGATGACTGTACATTTCTTGGCATTAAGCTTGAGCCCATGGCTCTGGCACCAAGCATCTGTTTCTGTAAGGCCCTTTTGTAGACTATCCACATAATTTGGGGATTCAGTAATGGCTCCCAGTTTGCAGTCATCTGCAAACTTTGTTAGCCAAAGTCCCTTAGTGTTGGCCTGTACTTCAGAGAAGTAGATGCCAAACAAGAGCGGTCCCAGGACTGAACTCTGAGGTACTCCACTTGTCACTTGTCTGGTTGGTGAGGAACTCCTCTGTTGGTGTCAGTGGTACTTCTGTAGCAGGCCCTCCACCAGTGCCAGCACAGTCCCTGGCCACAGCTACAGCCCTTTTGCCGTGCATTGTGTATTAAGTTTGTGGCATGGTGTCGGGCCTGTTCATAGCTCCTGCCGTGTTGTCCAATGTTGTTGACAGTCCCCACCAGTTCTGCCCACAGGGCATTGCGTTGCTGCATGCTCCTCCCCAATAGTACCCTGTAATGTAGTCTCAGGGCATCCAAGATCACTGCAGTCTCAGCCTCTGTGCATGCTGGGTGACGTCTCCGATACATCGCACCTGAAAGACATAAACAGGGGAACACATCATAGGACCACATACATTGGCTACCATCGTGTACAGACCCTGCACATCCACATTTGCTAGCACTATCCACCGTTAACACCCACATTATACCCCTGCCATCTATCAGTACAGAATGTGTGTGAGTATTGCGAACATACCAGCATTACAACATGCCTTGCCCCCTTATCCTGATGTGTCATGTTCCCCCTACTGAGGACCATTAATGTGCATAATCTACCATTCATCATTCACATCACACAGCACATGCAACAGCTGGGGACATCACAGAGGTTCTCCACCAGGGAATACCAGACCATCAAACATCTACTATTCACCTATAGGCTATAAGGCCAACCCTCTACTCAGTGTCATACATACTCCTCCGGAGTGAACTCACTGTGGCATTTGAGGAAATCACGGCCTGCACATTGCTGGGACTGCTGGCTGCCGAGTGCAGGTCATACTCCACTGTGTTAACACACACACACACACACACACACACACACACACACACACACACACACACACAGCCTCAACCTGGTAAGTGACCTGGACTGAACTTGTTGGCATCTCACATGTGTGTCACACACAATCACCCTGCAGTGAAATGGGCACCACGTCCACATCAGGCAGGGTCGCTACCAAAACCTTTACAGGTGTAACCTGGTGAAATGGATGGTTGACAGCACATACATGCCTAGGATACCATCTGTGTCCCTGTTGGATGGGGACATCAGCTGCTGCCTTGCATACACATGGGCTAACTTGTGGCCTAAGCATATGGCTGCTCATGGCTTATAGTCTAATAAACTGAGATGGTAGCAGAACTACCAGAAATGGCCTGACTGCCGTGACATACTGTGTTGTTATGTGTCCACACACATCACTGCCATCGACTGCTGGGTGTCCACTTTTGGCAACATTACAGTACCACATCATCCAGCCTATATCCGGCAAATAGGAGAGTGGTACTGCAGGTGCATGTGGACATTCCAGGAACATCTGAGGTACACAAAAATAGAGAGCAGTGCATATGTGGTGTCGGGTGACCTACTCAAAGGTGTAACATCTGCAGTACCTAGATGTTGGCAGAATGGGTACATGTGCCTGATAGTTGTAGACTCCCTTGCTGGACAAGTATGTATTTCTGCACACAAGTTGGATAACACATTATGGTTGCCACAGAGTTTAGGGGATGTGTCTGTGACATGTCAGACTCCTGGGGACACAGTAATGGTACATAAATATCTGGTGCTGTATCTATTCCTTTATGTTGGATGTTCAGTATGTATGCACTGCTGCTGAGCCAGAGCCAGCATCCCCCCTACTACTAGATATAACCTGCTGTCCTGCTGTAGGGGCTCAACAGGTATGCTAGCCATAGGTGTCAGGCAATCAGATATAAACATTGACCTAGCCAGAGTATGTCAGGAATTTTCAGGGAGACCTGGACAATCTGTGAAATAATCTTGTATGACATTGGCAGACTGATAGGCTCAGTAATGGTACATGATGTGATATGCCAGCTGAATCCACCATTATGTACTGTCACTATGATGCCCCTGCACTGGCCCAGTAATCGCTTAGCCTCAGTACTCACCACTACCACCAGTGAGGGGATGTACACAATGGATGGATGACAAGTATACACACAATAAAGTACAAGTACCCTTCAGAGCACACAAAGATCACAGTCAGTCTGATGATGGTTTCCCCTTCTCTCTCCAGATCCCCAGTAAGACTCCCCACTGGCACAGCTATACAGTTAACATCTCAGCAGAGTGGCCAAGCCAGAACATCCATCACTCTCTCTGTCCGACCAGTGCATCATGTCCCTGGCCATGTAGCTCACACACACACACACACACACACACACACACACACACACACACACACACACACACACACACACACACACACACACACTCCTGGGAAAGGCTGGCATAGGTTTACTAGCTAGGGCCCTTTTTGGATACACCTACAGGTAGTTTCAACTGCCACAATCCAGCTGTTTATCAGCTACTTTAAGGCCCTTACCAAAGGGTGATGAATCCTACTGTGTGATGTGCCTATTAGCCAAATGGTGTGACCAAGACCAAGACTATTGGAGTGGGCTATACAGTGTCACCAAATACATATACAAGTACTCTAAGAGCTTACTTAGTTCTATACAGACCAGACACACTTACAAGGTTTAACTATATTTAATGATAACTAATAAAGGAACAAGACAATACACAATCCATACAGTGACTATAAACTTTGGACTCACAGGAAATATGTTAAGACAACATTGCAGGACAGTCTGAAATAAATACAGCAAATATCTAAGGTAGTAGGTGCATAGGTTCATAGGATGATACTAGTCTATTGGGCTGGAGGCTCTTATAAGCCTAGCCAGGGATTCTGCCCATGTTCCTTCAAAGTAAGCACCTGTTTCCCCTGTGCAACAGGGGCACAGGTGGAATGCCATGGGTGTATGTTCTGTTTCCCGTCCAGTCGTCCAGGTTCCTCTTAAACAGGGCAAGAGAGGTATTCTGCTTGACACAGAGAGGGAATCTATTCCACAAATGGCCGGGTATTTTGGGACACAAATCTATCCTGGCAACACGTTCTATTCATGTCACAGACCAGGTTAATGCCTTGTGTGCGGGTTGCACTAGTGGAGTTTGTCATACAGATTTGCAGCAACTCCATCAAGGCTGGGTTGGAAATGGGCTTGTATGCCAGATGCAGGTCTTCTCTGACCAGTCTGTACGAGACTGGGTAGAGGGACAGGGTTTATAGCCTATCTGTATAGCATAGGTGTTTGAGACCCTGCATTTTCCTTGTCAGGAACCTCTGTGGTCTCTCCAACTGCTACATGTGCTTAGTAAGGTACATCCCTAAGGAGACATTGTACTTGAAAATGGGTCTGATAAGGGAGGAGTGCAGGAATGTTATGTCCTCTTTGTTCCTGGATGATATACCCTTTTTTATGAGGTGGGCCATGTAGAAAGCCTTCTGTACAACCATGGCAACATGGGGGTCAAAAGTCAGGTTGCTATCAACCTGGGTGCTCATGTCCCTCACGACTGATTTCATGCTTTGTACGTTGTTATCAATGTCATAAGTACTGGGGATGACATTTTCTCCAAAAGGGATAGTGATGCATGTCTTGGCATTCGGTTTAACAGCCATGCTTCTGGTACCAGTCATTAGTTTGGGTAAGACCCTCTTGCTGGATGTTCACACCAGTAGGGGAATTTAAGACAGCTCCCAGCTTGCAGTCATCTGCAAACTTGGTCAACCACAGACCACTGGTTTTGGCTTGCACCTCAGAAAAGTATATGCCAAACAATAGAGGCACCAAGAGAGATCCTTGGGGTACACCAGTCATTACAGGTGTACTACTAGAAGTTGCTTCCCCTGCTTTGACTGAGTGGGTTCTATCAGTGATCCAGTTAGCTACTCATCTGGTAACATACGGGCTGAACCTAGCTGAGATGGTTTATGTATTATGGCCAAGTGGGGAATACTGTCAAAGGCTTTGGCTAGGTCAAGGTAAGCACTGTACACTGTCTCCCCCTCGTCCATGGCTTTGGTGAGTGTTTTGAAGAACTCTACCTAGTTTAAAAGGCATGATCTCCCTTTGACAAAGCCAAACTGTATGGGGTCAAGTATTTTGTGGTTGCCAATGTCCTTGTTTATTAGGTCCATGATAACACATTCCATGTCCTTGCAGATCAGGCTCGTTAGGCAGATGCACCTATATGCCTGGGTCAATGGACACTCCACCTTTGCATAGAGGTAAGACAGTAGCTGTTCTCCATTCAGCTGGGATGAAGCCAGTGCTCAGGCAGTGGTTGAATAGGATGTGTAATGGAGCTGTGAACACATGCCTGAGGTCATGTAGGATACAGGCAGGGATGTTATCGGGTCCTATGGAGACTTAATTGCTTGCCTTTGAGAGGGTATTAAGGACATGCTCCATGGTGATGAGGGTAGTGGGCCAGGTGCTTTGGATGTCCTGGTGTACAGATGGGGGTGACAGGGGGGTGAAGGTTTCACTGAACCTGTCTATGAACAGGTTGCCTATAGCTATGGTGTTTGTGTATGTGGTGTTATTGACCACCATTTCAGAGCAGATTTGGTTGTTGGCTTTGAGAGTGCTGACATATGTGAAGAAGGCCTTGCGGATGTGGCCAATTTGGACTCAAAGTTAGCCTTAGAGGATTGCACTGGTGACCAAATTTGCTTGTTCATACAAAGGACTGACTGCTGCCAACTTGTTACCTGCGCCTTCAAGGCCCTGAACAGCAATATTTTTCTTCTATATATACTGTTCATTTATTGCTGCTGCTGTCCACCAGACAGGTTTATTCTTCCTTGAGGTAGATGATTTGGTTCTGTCAAGTATTGCTGGGTCCATACAGCTATATAGGTGCTCATATATTTTATTGGTGTAGGCTTGGACATTAGTTCAAGTTCCAACTGAAGGGAGAGTGGCTGTGAAGCTGCTTATATGTGCTCTGAGGAGATTGTATTCAGCTTTGGAAATATTTTTCTGTTTGACCAAGTTGGGGTTGGGAGTGTCAGAGGAGATGGTGACTTCGACAGTGATTGCTTTATGGTCGGATCTTACCAAAGAGGATGACACAGCAGGAGTACTACAGTGGCTACTCACGTTGTTTACAACCAGGCACAGGATATTTTCACCTCTCATAGGAGTGTCGACCACCAGAGACAATGCATTGCCATTGATGAAGATGGGGACTTCCTGGGGGTTCATGTCTGGGCTAGAATAGGTCTTGCACTCTATGTTTGGGTAGTTAAGATCACACAGGATCAGGGTAGAAGGTTGGATCTTGATAGAAGGTGGAGGAGGGTGTCCTGTGTCATGGTTGTGCCTCTGTAGCTAGCTATAATATGAATATGTATTTTGCTGATACTTAACTGCACTTGGTGTGTGTCATGTGCATAATACCATTTGACCAGCCTGGAGGTGTGTATGTCTTTGATAAATATTGTAACTCAACCTCCTTTGCCTTTGTAGCCCTCCATTTGGGGTCTGCAAGTATGGTAGGATGAGTAACCTTTTAAGGTTGGTGTGCTCGCCACAGCTTTGAACCAGGTTTCAGGGACTGCACAAATTTCAGCACCCTCCAGGGCAAGGAATGCTTGCATTGAGTGCAGTTACATGCTAAGACTCCTAGCATTTAGCAGCATGACCTTTACATTTCATTTAATTTACTTTTTCATGTTGCTAATATTGTGCTCATGACTTTGCATACAAAAGGCACTATGGGGGAGACCAGAGCCTTTGCAAAGATGGCCAGGGGAGACAGATGAAGCCAATCTCTGGCTAAGCATCGTGGTCTGTCATCCATGTACTGGCTTTTGAGTGAGACAGCAAGGAGCCTAGGTTCTTAATGTGATTGCATCTCTTAGATATTGTGTTCTTAGGTGGTAGTAGTAGAGGGTGGTCTGTGTACATAAGGCATTTTCTACACTGTCTCAGGATGCCCATATCAACCACAGTAGCAGGAGAAACTACAGGAGATTGTCTGTCCATGGTTATCATTATCTGTGGAACAGAGGTCAGGGATAGTAGAGTATTTGAGGAGAGTACCCATAAGTGTGAGCATGGCTGGATAAAATCAGTACAGTAGTTGCAGGCGAGGGCTTCATTCACATAGGAGTGCTGGTAAGGGACAAACATTGCAACTGAGATACCTCGCAAAGGATTAATACAGCACAGCAGCAGTATGCAATGGACAAACAAGCACAAACCCACATAAATGCTGGGTTTGAATAGCACAAAAACAAAGGTAAACTAGAAACACTGGAACTGACCAACCAACCCTTGTCCCTGAGTTCATAACTCAACACCCTATGCCAGACAAGTTCCAACCAGTTCACTGACTCCCAGTGAGTGCAGGCAGGCCCTGGCCAGCACAAGATTACATAACAGCAAACCCAGGAATCACACAAACAGATCTGAATACAGCAAAACAGGCAACCTGACTATGCTAAAGATATTTCAAGTCTGTGTAGGTCAATGTAACACAGGAGAACAGATACACACAAATATATAACCGTAGCAAACAAGATCAAACTTATTTAAACAAGTGCAGCAGTTAACCAAGAAAGCTCAAAACTGAGCCCTGTTCCACCAGTATTCAGTCAGACAAGTTCTAACTGCACACTCCTGCCACTGTGGTGCAGGGTAAGCCTCTCTAAAAAAGATGGCCTAGATTACTGCTCAAGTTCTACACCAAAGCTATTTTCAGCAGGTCTGCTTTAGTGTATGCTATAGCAAACAAGGCGTACCAATTTCATTAAGGAACAGTTGAAATAAGCAGGCACAATACTCCCTTAACTACCAATTTGCAGCTCAGAAGGGCAGAATCTACCCTTTCCTTCCACAAAACTGAAAACCACAAACCTCATTCATGTAAAATGACTGGTCTGAAGCCCAAGTGCTTCAACCAGAAGTAAGACACTTTTAGAATAACAGACAGTAAAAGCCTTCAACCATCAAAGCCCAACTGACAAGGATGTAAGCTACCCCTCCTGCCACAAGAGTGCAGACCACAAACCATCTTACTGTAAAACAACTGGCCTGAAGCCCAAGTGCTTAAACCAAAAGGCTTAGAATGACAGTTACATTTTAATCAGGCTACTAACAAGTAGTAATACATGCAGCAGACTAAGTGCAATTGACTACTTGTAAGAACAGGCAGCAAAAGCAATATAACGCAATAAAGTATTAAGAAACACAAATACAGTAAAATCAGTTTTTATTTAGGTTAAGTGGAAAGGGATGAAACACGATACAAGTTGGGAAACCAAGGGGGGGCCTTCCCAAATGATCTCTCTCTACTGAGGAGAATAAGGTGATGGGATGGGACTGGGAGGAGTGTCCAAAATGAGATTTATAGTGGGGGCAGGCAGCTCATAAGCCACCAACTTTAGAACACAACAAGGACTGGGCAAGTGGGAGTGGAAACACTTATAACTTCAACAGAACAGAAAATGTAAAAAAAATGTAATACTAGAATAAGATACAAAATAGCAGTGAAAATAAACTTAAGCAAAGGTCTTCAAATCAACATTACACGCATAGATGACTGATACTCAAAGCAATAGAGATCACACAAACACTTCCGCTAACTACAGGTATTTGTGGTAAACCAAGAGTACCAGAAGTGACAATGTAAAACACTCAAAAATCAGCTGGAGCTGATCCGTAATGGCAACAGTACTGTTCAAGTATAGCCAATGCTCGGACGAGTGAAAAAAACTTTTATTCAATAATACATTAACAATATGTTTAATGTATTAATATTTAGTTTAATATTTAATTTATTTCTAACTAAAACAGCAATGCTGTCTGTCATCTCCTCCAACTACTTAAATTATGGTATTCAGTTTGCAAATGGATTCTTTGGTAACCTTTTTTAAGTGAGCCTAGCCAAGAACACTTGAAACTCCAACAGAACAGTAAGTTAAAACTAAACAAATGTAATACTAGAATGAGATACAACATAGAAGTGATCAAACATTAAATCCAGAGCTTCAAATCAACATTAAATGCAGAGATGACTGATACACAGAGCAATGCAGACCACACAAACATCAGATAGATATACTATATTCCCATCTATATTTAAACGGTTTTACATGTCCCTAGTTCCTTACTATTAGCAAGGCAAATGCATATGCGTGGATAATGTCAGATACACAGACACATACAACATGCAAAGGTCTTTCTCCGAGACAGGTCTAGAAGTAATAATCAACATTCATGCTGGTTTAGCTCAGATTACATCAGTGTTTGTCACATGCCTTCACTTGCCAGGCAAACAGTGACTAACATACATTTTAGCATCTCTTCATCAGACGAGAATATCTGTCTGATGTTTGTGTACAACTGGAAGTCATAACACAGTTAAGCACTTCTACATTTTCAGCCTAGTAATTATTTATGTTTCAAGCAATACAAACATCTCTAGCTGTAGATATTTATGTCTGCTTGCTGCACTGAAACTGGGATAACACATTCAAAAAATAAGTTCAGCTTATTTAACTGACGTTTTGCAACTTATGTCTGTATGTTCGAGGCTTCCAGCTTCTACTATTAATACATACATTTGCACAGGTAATACTTTATATACATTTCTGTTCTATGCCAGTAACCTGTTAGAGCAAGACAACTGGACAAAGGCACAAATAAAGGGGGGACAAAGGCTAACACATAGTGGCACTTCATAAATATTGCTCTTATACACTTAAATAGTTAATAGAATACTAGGTTTTGGATTTGCATGAATTATCTGAAAGGTATGACATGACATTCACATGTGTGCAATTAGTTTATGACTTATCTCTTTAATCATTTGCCTTGGATTTGCCAGACAAAACACAAATGGAAGAGTAAGTGAGTAAAAATATGAGGCAAACATGTGGTCAGTCTGCAAAACTATGGACAATTGTAAGGTATGAGCTCAGTACATAACATACAGTTGAACCCACACAATTCTGCACCAGTTGTTTAATATCCACATAACATATCTAGGTATCTTACACTTGTAAGACACACATATGTATGATATAAATATACACATATGACATGATTATTTACAACATCACAGTTAGCTGTGCTGGCAGTGACACAATCAGTATTGTACAACAGACAATTCAGTAGTAGTCATATGTGAGCTGACCCTTTTTAGGGTGACTCAGGGGCCAGAGCTGTGATCTGTGTCACTCCTGGTCATGCCTCTCAACCTGTTAGAGCAAGAAATCTGAACAAAGCCATAAATAAAAGTGTGACAAAGGCCAAAAAATAGGGACAGTTTCTAAATATTGCTCTTACAAACTTAGAAAGTTGTTGGAATAACAGGTTTTGCATTAGCATGACTTTTCTGTAGAGTATGAAGACTGGAACTGAACTGTCTGTCATTATTTTCTAACTTCAGTCCTTCATGATTTGCCACTAATTTGCCAGAAAACCACAATTTTATGCAAAACATGGCCAACATTGTGAGGCAAAAATCACGACATTCTGCAAAACTCTTTACAGCTCAGAGGTATGCTGCAGGCATAGCCATCAGGGATGGCTGTAGGTGCTGGGCAGCAGACTAACAGCAACATGACAGTCCAGGAAGTGTTGTTGAGAGCTACCATTTAAATTACTATTTCCCATGACTGCATCCCCCCATCAGCATTCCATTAAATACTTAGTTATTTGACACACCTGGTATAATGCTGTACTCCTTTTTCAGAATAAATCCACAAAAGGTGTTGTGAAAAGTCGCAGTCTGTTTTCTTGATGAAGGTATCAGACCTGTTTAGCATAGGCAGCAGCTTGCCTTTTGTAGGTAATGCTCATGAACAAGTGATAGCCTGTGCATCAGTCTGTTGCTCCCATTTGCTAATTGCATCCAGAACAGCTGGGTTGCCTTCCCATTAGCCAACGTCACGGCAACATAGTGCTATAATTAAGTCCTTCATGTGGACCTTGCCCCTATTTGTGGCCTGTGAGGAGGACATTATGGAGGTGTGGGAGCTACAGCATCACAGAGGGTAGGTGAAAATACTGTCCACTGTTTCAATTGATGTGTTGTGTCCACAGTTTTGCATGCTATGTCTGCATACCTCTCAACCTCTTAGAACAGGAAATGTGAACAAAGAACGACAAACTGTGTGGACAAAGGGTCAAAAATAGGGAGAGATTTTAAGTATTGGTGTCATAACCTTAGAAAATTGCTAGAGGAACAGGGTTTGTTTTGACATTCATTTTCTGAGGGATTTGACGTCTGACACTCAAATGTGTATTATTTAGTGACTTTCATCCTAATATCATCCCAGTGAATAAGCAGAATACCACAAATTTTATGAGGAACAGGCCTTAAATATGAGCCATAACCCTGGACATTCTGTGGAAATCTGTACAGTCACATGTGACACTTTGCAGCATTTATTTGTCTGTGTACTGGTTCTGTGTCTGTGTCAGAGGCCCAAGTACACTGTGATATTGGCCACCTTATGTTGGAATACTGTGTGACTGGCTATCAGGATCTGTTCATAAAATTCAGTTGCTGTACTCAAGAGGTCAGTTGGCCTACTGATATGTTGCCCTGACTGCAGTTCAAATGGTTCTGTGTTCATAATTTGGCAGTGATGTTTTTCACCCTAAAGGTATATCTCTGTACTGCCTGATAACTTTACAAATGTATCAGCATACAAAAAACTGTACATATTTTCATAGAATGTCTGGATTTTGTGCTCATATTTTTGGTCTGTTCCTCAGAATACTTGTTGTTTTCTATCAAATAACTGGGATAATCTGAGGTCTGATGGCACCAAATTATGAGTTTTGAGTTACAGACTTCAAATCCTTCAGAAAATGTATGTTAAAACAAACCATGGTACTCTAGCAACTTTCTTATATGTATAACTGCACTATGTAAAATATGTGCCTATTGTTAGGCCTTTGCCCCCCATTCTGTCAGTCTTCATCCAGATTCTTTGCACTAAGAGGTTGAGAAGTATGTACATCAATAATTTCCCAGAGCTGATTTGATGTAGTGGTGTGTTGCTGTGACTGTTCAGAAGGTCCTGTGTTCATGACTTTTCAGCTTTGTGTTTTTTTCCCTAATGCTAAATGACTGTAATGCATGATATGTTTAAAAAAGCATCACAAATTCCCAGAGCTCATTTGGTGTAGTGGTACTTTGTTCTGACTGTAGTGCACAGGGTCCTGGGTTCGAGACTTGGTAGTGATATTTTTTTTCTCTAATGTTAAATGACTGTAATGCATGATATGTTTAAAAAAGCATTACAAATTCCCACAGCTCATTTGGTGTAGTAGTACATTGCTGTGGCTGTAGTGCACAGGGTCCTGGGTTTAAGACCTGCCAGTACTAGTTATTATCTTGCTGGGCAGTACAGGGGCTGACTGAAACAGAATGATTAAAGCAGTTTTAAGCAGGTTTGCATGAAGAAACATGATGCTAAGGGTGCTTAGCTTCACTTAGCACTGTTTATTCCCGCTTAAACCGCTCTAATTTTATAAAAAGAAAAGGAAAAATGGTGATAGGAAAGTAGTGAAATGGGGGCAAGCAGGGATAAAAACAATGTGAAAGGCAGCTAGGGATGTGCAAGACTGATGTAGGAAAGGACTATAGCTCTCCATTTCCACTGCAGCAACAGCTGTGAATGATGTGGACAATTTGGAATTTAGAGCCTCACACCACACAGGGAGGGGGTGTGGGTGACATACATTGGTTGAGTAATTCAAGGGTAAATTGATTGATGTCAGTGTACGTGGGGGCAAAATGGAGAGCTATGTATGGGACGTGATTTTTTTTGGGGGGTGGGGACAGATGCCTCCCTCTTTCTTTTAAGGTGAGAGTGGGATATTGGGGAAAGGTTGTAGGTAACTTTGGGGAGGTAAGTTGAGTAGGAGAGGTTGCTTTTGCAGACAAAAAAGACAGACAAGACAGAAGACAGGGGAGGTGTATGACACATGAGGGGGGTAAACACCTTGGATGGGGAGGGTGATTGGGAATCAGAGGCCCATGTGCCCTCAGATGGAAACAGTGGGACTGAGGTCCCCCACCCATGGCAGTCACCACTGCCCCTTCACAGCCCCAAAGGTGGCTGTGCTGGGGACTGGACAACAGGGGCAGGGTGCCCCTCGAGGTGCACCAGTCTGCCCTTGATCTGGTTCAGGCATACATCCAACTCTGTCCGGATGACCCTGCACACCATAACTTGGAACTTTTTGTGGGTGACTGGCTCCTCTCTGTGCCCACGCCTGGGGGGGACGGGCCCCATCCCCTGAGGCGGTTCCTCCCAAGGGTGGTGCAGGACCAGTGGAGGAGGCAGTTCTGGGTTGAGTCCCAGACATGCTGGGGGTTGGTGCCCCAGCCAAATGAAGCGGGACAGGCGGATCTGCTGGGATCTGCCTTCCCAAACATGTTATGGTGTTGAGGTTTTTCAAAATGTATTAGTTAGTCATTAACAAAACATTTTAAAATTAGTTATAACAGCATGCGTGGATGTTCCAATTAACCCAGAATAATATAACTGAAACAATTGCATAGAAAACAAAACACATGCATAAATGGAATAACAGTCAGCATTCTAACAGCATGCCAGTAATATTTCTGGCAACAGGCTACCAACAATGGTATTTGAACAAGGTACGTTAATATGCATTAAATATATGAACAATAATAGAACACAAGTCCCAACATTAGGTTTTGAGAACAACATACCCATAGTATATGAATAATAATTATTGATGCAGATAAGGGGTGGGGGAGGGGGGAAAGTCCATTAACAACTGTATAGGTCTCTATTTTTCATGACAGTACTGCTCAATACTCTACAGGTCTGCCCTCACTTTACATCTACCCATGGCCCATAGCTTTTGTAGCACATAAGTTCATAGATTAGTACTAAGCTAACTGCCCTTGTGAACCATTTTAAGCCTAGCCAATTATCCCTTGTGAGACTCAAACCCTGTACCTTGTATTTGTAAGGCAAACACCTTAACCATTAGACCACCCTCCCAACCCCTGTACATACATAACTGTTAAACTGTCAACCTGGAATGATACGGGGCAAACTGTGACAACTCTGGGTACATAACTAGAGGTGACTCATACATGTCAGGATTACATATATGACGAAGAAGGTATACCCTGCATTGATCTTGTCTGAGTGTGCTACTGGCATACTTCACCTGGATTCATATCTTTGTCCAAGATTATTGGCAGTAGTGATCACTAGCTGTGACAGTGTGACACTTGAGAGACATGTATCGGGAAGAGTGCATGGTGTATATACCTATCCTGCTGTCATTTGTAGGCATGGGGTTGGACACTGGAACAGTTGTACACAGTTTATTAGTATACCCTTCATACAGCTACTACAAACATTTATTTACCTGTAAGACCTGTGGAGAACATATCTGTTAACACTACTTGACTGTTTCTACAAATATTCAAGATTACTTGAGTGTAAATATTCGCACATCTTAGTACCACACCCTGGATTCCAACTGTGGTCGGTGTGTGCAAAAATGAATGACAAAGCTATTTCTCAGCACACTGAGCTGCTGGGGGACTGCTGTCTCTTGCTTGACTGATTTCTGCCTAATACTCACTTAGTTAGACAGTCTGACCTTGTAATCTAAGTGTAGTGTCACCAAACACTGTAATGACAGATAGTGTACTGTGTGTTAATCCTTTGAAATAATAAGATCTGAAATGCAAAGGTTAATACAAGGCAATGCTGGAAGAGACACACTATAATACATTACACATTACTATTTAAGGTACAGATCTTAGTACAGGACATATTTCATATTTCATTTATATCTTGTTTTACAGCTCCACAATCTGCAATTTTGCATAGCAGCTAGTTATCAGAACAACCTCAGTTAATGCATGCTGTCAAAGCCATATATGCTGTGAAGTACCTGTACACATTCTATTTCTTCAACAACATACCAGATTAAACACAACAGTTTATGGTATAAATCTTTATTTGAGTAACATGACACAGTGCTTTACTGCAGTTGAGATTCTACATTCAGTAGTACTGCATACCCTGTAGATCAGTATTGGTCTGACAAACTTTATTTATTCAGTACACTAAAAACACACTATATCTAATGGCAGTAAACAATTACACTGTCTTACTTATTGGACTATATATATATATATATATATATATATATATATATATATATATATATATATTATATTGCAAGATATATCTGTACTCACCACACTGTCAGCGCAGCCTCCCCAGTCATCCTCCATGGGCTTCCACTCTCCTCTGCAGCTGTGGGGAAAAAACACACCATTATGCATACTTGTCCATCAGATAGTCATACTATAATTTGATAAATCAACAGTTGCTATACTTACAAACTTCTGGGCATTCCCATCCCGAGCATCTTGGATCCACTGGGCAAAGAGAGCTCCCTTCCTCCATTTTAGGTTGTCATAATGGTGATGGACCTGCTCACCAGTCCAGGGGATGCCAGTGGCATTGGTGAGCTCAATTGCCAGATGGTCCCAGGCCTCAACCTTGCATTCTGTGTCCTGGTACTGGCCCTGCAGCAGTCTGATGTCATGGTTCTTTACAAGGAGCCTAGCCATGACCCTAGACTCCAAAATGCCCCAGCACTGCACCCAAAAAGCGCACTCCATCACGAGTATCTGCCATACTCCTACAGGGATCAAATTCTAATGGGTTCTGCCTGTATGCCCACCTGTGTGGTTTAAATAAGGCCATATTCCTGCCCTTTGTCATCACTGGACCATTTTTGAAAATGCTGAGCTTTTGCTCAGCAGTGCGCAAATCTGCAAAGCTGAGTTGAGCAGTCTTAAAGTAGCAAATGCTGAGCAGTGCTTAGCAGTGTGCAAATCCGCTTAGCTGGGCTGAATGCTGCTTAGAATTACACTTTTAAGCAATGCTCAAACTGGCTAAGCACTGCTAAGCATTGCTCAGTTTTCATTTTGAAAAATATTTAAGAATTGCATATTAATTAATCATTACTGACATATTATTAAGTGTATATAATTTACTCTCTACATGATGTCCCCTTATGTGCTTTCATTATATTACCTTGGGGTGTGACGATACTGTATAGGACACTTGTGTTTACATGGGGGATTTCACATCATATATCCACTGACACTGGAATTTTGGACCAGCTACACTACCCTGGTTAACAAATATCACTTACTACATCATTAAATAAAAAATAAAATAATTTTACAATGCTTTACTATGTAAAAGCTAAATGGCCTCTCTTAGTATTCAAACCATGAATGACTGTGGCACGCAAAGCCAGAACTCTAACCACTAAGTTAAGTTGCTGTTGAAGATTTCAGCTATACTTTTGTATTTAGCTCTTACAAAACATTTAAGCAGTGCTGAGCAAAGCGCCATGGCGCGCAAACCCACTCAGCTATAATTAAACTTCACATTTAAAGAAAAAAAAATGTATACAACCATTTTAAATAGATATATCTCAATATATAAAATGTCAGTTGCAGGCCACATACTTTTCATGACAATCCATGGTAATGCAAAACCTGTCATTCTATCAACCTTCTAAGTTTGTATGAGCAATAATTAACAAATGTCCCTATTTCTGGGCTTTTGCCCCACTTTTAGTACTGGCATCTGAAAATGATAGGCAGACATTGGCGTTTCCCTGTGCATACCCTTCAGAAAACTCATGATAATGCAAAACCTGTTATTCTATCAACTTTCTAAGTTTGTAAGAGCAATATTTTAAAATTTCTCCTATTTTTGGCCCTTTGTCCCACTTTTTTTTCCATGGCTTTTTCCAGATTTCTTGCTCTAAGAGGTTGAGAGGTTTGTGTTCAAGGACACACTTTTTACTGTAAAGTGCAGTGTGGCACTTTGACAATGCAGGAGGTGTGTAACAGTTCCTGTCACACACACCCTGTATTGCATTCCCTACAAAATCCTCTTTCAGTGGCTGTGGACACTGACAGGATTTAAAAAAATGCCATACGGCACTTTGACAATGCAGGGGGTATGTTCCTGTCACACACACCCTGCATTGCTTGCCATACAAAATCATCTTTCAGTATCGGTGGACACTGAAAGGATTTAAAAAGTGACGTACGGCACTTTGACAGTGCAGGGGGCATGTTACAGATCTGCAAGCACTACTGCAACACACCCCCTGCACAGATTCAGTATCCATTTCTGTGGATCAGTTTCAGTAGCCCGCCTTCATTAATATGTAAGGCGCACTGCTGAGAGGGAGATGCGGACACAGACACCATTCACTCTGTGTAGGAATAATGCTAATTCTGCACTGAGTTTACTGATTCCTGACCTCGGGTTTTGACAAAACTGTAGATTTGTTTTGATAAATGCTGATTTTTGATTAAGTACTGTGCTGCCCTTTTAACTCTTCATGATGTAATGCCTGGTATTACAAGCTGAGGGCCAAAAATTTATGAATCACAGAATCTTGAAAGTGAGACTGAAACTATATTTTCATGAAGTGTAAAACACACACACACACACACACACACACACTGTCTACCAGTTATAAGACGCTTTTTCATCACACATCCTTAGATTTGTGTGTTAACTCTTAAAGTCAAAGCATCTTTGAGTATGTTTTATTTTATCAAAGGCAGTTTTAAGAAAATGCAACTTCAGCTTTTCAGTTTCTAGATTTTCTGATCCCTTATTTTCTCACTCTGTCCTCTGTAGCACTTCCTGCTGACTTGTTACTCTTTGAAGTATTGTCAAAGTAATAATTCCTGTTATATAGAACATTACCTTGTTGGTTATGGATCCAAAGTTGCAGCTCCAATCACAGATTAACTTCTTAGTCCAAGAAATTTGGACAAACAAAAAATAATGGAGGGACAAAGGCCCAAAATAGGGACAAATTTTAAATGTTCCTCTTATTATTTTAGAAAGCTGTCAGAATAATGGGTTTGCATACATTTTCTGAAGGGTTTGAAGTCTAAAACGTAACTGTCTGTTATTATTTAGTGACTTCAGTCCTTGATGATTTGCCAGAAAAGCACAAATTTAATCAGGAATGTTCCAAAACTAAAAGGAAAAATGTCTACATTCTGTGAAAAGCTGAACATTTGAAAGGTATGGCTCCAGAGCATGTGGTTCAGTCCTCACTATCAAGTTATTGTCACTGTGGAGTCTGCAAGTTCTCCTCATGTCTTTGTGAGATTCATCTAGCTGCTCCTGTTTTCTCACAGAAACATGTTGGTTGACTAGTATAAAATACCTGTATATGTTGAATTGAATGTTGAACTCATGGCTGCAGTCATGGCAGAGAAGAGTTTGAGAAAGATTAGTTCACTTACCAAATATATTATCAGCAAGTGTATAAAGCTGCATTTGTATTTTTTGTCGTCGAGATATATCCTTAGATTTGTTATTGGTAGAAGGCTACAATGCATTTACATAGTCAGCTCTTAGGTTCATAGGAGGTTACTATTTTATGGCCCTAGGGCCCTTACAAGGCTAGCCTAGTTCAACCCTTGTTCCCTTAAGGGTTTTTAGAGATATGGTCTCTGTTATAAGCAAATCCAAATCAGCACTCACTGCCTCTCTCCAAGAGGCATAAAGGTGAAACCCCTAGGGTAAATTTGCATTTTCCCATCCAGTCGTCCAAGTTACGCTTAAAAAGGGTCAACGAGAGGCTGTTTAACCTGTATTGGAAGTTTATTCCAGAGGAGAGGCAACTCTGGGAGATACAGCTGTCTCTTCGACAGGTTCTGTTGATGTCACATGACAGATTAAGGTCTCTGGAGTGAGTGAATCATGTACCATTTGACTTAAGAATGTGCAGCGTTTTTATTAAGGCAGGATCAGAGGTTGCTCTGTATGCAAGACACAGGTTGCCTCTGAGTAGTCTATATGATACAGAGTATAGTGACAGTGATTTCAGTCTTTCCAACTAACACATGTGCTGAAGACCCTGAATTTTCTTTGTGAGGAATCTTTGAGGTCTCTCTGGTTTATGCAGGTGCCTGTTTAGGTACATACCAGAGGAAGCATTGTACTCTTATTACTGGCATGATGAGGAAGGAGAACGGGGGGGTTATAATCTCTTTTCTTGTGGAAGCTATGCCCTTGTTTATGAGGTGAGCAACGTAGAAGGCCTTCCTTACTACCACGGAGACATGGTGATCAAAAGTAAGGTTGCCATCAACCTGTGT
Source organism: Protopterus annectens (assembly GCF_019279795.1). Classification (NCBI taxonomy): domain Eukaryota; kingdom Metazoa; phylum Chordata; order Ceratodontiformes; family Protopteridae; genus Protopterus; species Protopterus annectens. The sequence goes on from NC_056750.1 coordinate 596,929,152, forward strand.
GCCCAAATCTCTCACCACCAATTTCAACTTTAGGGTGTTGTTATTAATATAGTAATCTGCAGGGACATCGCCTTTGCCAAAGGGGATGAAAATGCATTTTTTGCATTGAGGTTAAGACCATGACTTTGGTACCAATCACTGGTTTGCATAAGTCCTTCTTGTAGAATGTTTAAATAATTTGGGGACTCAACAACTGCTCCCAGTTTGCAGTCATCAGCAAACTTTGTCAGCCACAGATCATTTGTTTTTGTTTATACTTCTGAGAAGTAGATTCCAAACAATAGGAGCACCAGCACTGATTCCTGTGGAACACCACTGCTAACGGGTCTGCTGGTGGAGGTGGAGTTCCTTATTTTGACTGTATGTGTTCTGTCGGTGAGCCAGTCTGCAGCCAACCTGACAGTATATGGGTTGACCCCCAGCTGGGTGAGTTTTTTCACTGTTTCCTAAGTGGGGGATTGTGCAAAGGCCTTGGCCAAGTCTAGGTAGGATGTATGCACAGATTTGCCTTTGTCCAGGGCTTTGGTGATAGTCTCAAAAAAGTTCACCAGCTTCAACAGGCAGGATCTCCCTTTAACAAAACCAATCTGGGTCGGGTCAAGAGTTGACGGTCTGCTATATCCTTATTGATAAGGTCCATGATGATTCTCTCCATGACCTTGCAGATAAGGCTGGTTAGTCTAATGGGTCTATTGCTCCCAAGGTCAGTGGATGCACCCCCCTTGTGCAAAGGGATGACGGTAGCTGTTTTCCATTCAGCAGGGACAAAACCAGTGCTTTGGCTGTGGCAGAAAAGAGTACCCAATGGTGTTGCTAACTCCTGTTTTAAATGATAGAGAGCGCAGCCTGGGATGTTATCAGGTCCCATAAAGGTTGTGTTTTTGGCCTTGGAGAGAGTGGTTAAAACCTGCTCTTTAGAGATACTAGGTGGAAAATACGTGGTAGGAATGTTTTGGGGTATATGTGGTGGGGGCAGGGGAGAGAAGTTTTCACTCAACCTGTCCGCTAGCAGGTTGGCTATTTCCACTGGTTCAGTATATGTGGTACCATTCACTACCAGTTCAGTGCAAATCTAGGCTTTTCCTTTAAGGTTTCGGATGTAGCTAAAGAATGCCTTATGGTTACCTTTGCTAGGGATGCTAATCTAGATTCATTGTTAGCTTTAGAGGACTTTACAAAATGTCTTGTTTGCTTGTTCAAGCTGAGAAGGGTGTGCTTACAATTCTGAGATTGTTCCTTCTTGCTCTTAGACAGCAATTTCTTCCTCTTATTATATAATCTGTTAATGGCAGATGTTCACCAGGCAGGCTTGTTTTATTTTGAAGATCTTGTTTTGGTCCTATCAGGAACATCTGAGTCAATACAATTCTATAGATGTTTATACAATGCACTGGTGTATGTCCCAGTATTTACAGTTATCATTTGTAACCTGTTCTCCCAGCTTCTTCCCTTTGCCCCAGTGCCTTCATGAAAGCTTCCATTGAGTCACACCCCACTAACCATTCTGGCTACCCATTCCAGACATCTGTCGCTCTCTCTCTCTCTCTCTCTCTCTCTCTGTATTGATCTCTTTTGAGAAAATCCTTTTTTTAGGTCCTACCATATCTACTGTCTTTTATCTGTAGTCATTTATAACTCGGGTCTTACCTGTGGTCCCCACAGCTCCATTCCTTAACATTCACCTTTCACAGTCTTGTGCAGTGTGTGTATAAAACTCCATTCCTGCTGACATTTCTCTTTTAAAATGGTACAGTTCACTGACCTAGAATGGATGAATGGAGCTTGCCTATCTGGCCACATCATTATCTCTTCAAAGCTTTTGTAGAGAATTGTTCCAGAACTCAGGGTAACTTAGAAAATGCACTGAATAAACATGCTCTGGTTCAGATATTTCTTCTGGGGAGTAAATATGCTTAAGAAAGAAGTGACAAAAAGCAGCATGAGTGAAATGAAGCTGATTAATACCATCATATTTAAAACTAAGCTTGCTCTAGGTACATTTCAGCAAAAGCTTTGTGTGTTAAAAAAGCATGATATTTACAGTTGTGGACCTAAACTGCACAATGTTGCTAATTTGCATAGATACGACCCTGTGGTCCTTTTCATTCCTTTATGACTTAAACTGCTAACAATAGAGTGTTGGCATTTCAGAGATCTCTCCTTGGTCAAATACCCCAGAAATATGCGCATTATTCTACCATTGCCAGATTTCAGTGTAAGCATTTTTTAAAGATCCTGTGTCTTTGGGTTGATATTTGGTGTAGTATAGCTGTCAGAGTCCTGTCAGAATTGATAATTATATTAAATGTTGCATACCAATTTCAAATTGTCTTATTATTTTACTTAATGTTAAGATATTTTTCTTTTAATGCTGATTTTAAATCACATCTAAATCTGAACAGTGCTAAAAATAATAGTGCTCAGCACCTGAATAAGAACAGAGTCTGAACTCTTTGGCACATCAGTCAGACTTATATTCAGTAAAACAAACACATTTTATATCTGGCTGTCCAGATTGCACAATCTCAGGCTGCTTGCCATAGGTTAGCTTAACTTGCTGATAGTGTTATATGTTGAACTGATCAGTAATTCCTGATGAAGTTAGTTGGTTAAAAACTGTAAATTAACTGAAGCAGAGGTAGACAGTGATCTGAATATTTAAATCTCCACCCAGTACAGCTGCTTCTCTGGAAGTAAAAAGCTGTTTTTCTCATACTTTGTTCATGGCAACTGAGCATCAAATCCCCTTGGACAGTTATCCTCAAACAGTGGTTTATTCGGCATATTAAGTCATGTAACAAATAGTGCCATTTGTAATGAGCTATATCCAGGAAAAAAAACTCAAATGGGTTCACTTCTACTGGAATATCAGACTCAATATGCACCTCAGTTAGTTAAACTTGATAGATAATACCCACCTTCAGGCAATAACACAATATGAAAGCAGCTGTTTGGCTTCTTGCTTTGTAACCAGCATACTGCTGGATTTACACCTCCCTCATACATTTATAGGTGCGTACTATGCTAACGACCACTGGGGACTTTTTAAGCCTAGCCATGCATCCCAAATCTCTGACAGGTTCTGGTACCCTTGGTAAGTGTAATCTGGGACCTGGGAAGTGCTGAGTTCTGCAACCAGGATCATATTGCTACTACAACTGCATGACAATCTGTTTACTGGTTTATATATATATATATATATATATATATATATATATATATATATATATATATATATGGGGCTCCTACATTAGACCGACAGTACACAACACCGAAACCCACAACACTGACACCACAAGAACGAAACCGCAAAAACACGAAAGTGCACTTGCCCGACAAACCACAATACCGACAGTTAACAAAACAAAACGTTTGCTGTTTCACACAACACACACACACACAACACAAGCACACCAACAACCTAAAAACCTACACTACACCTTACACACAACTATCTATGCACTAACCTTAACCAAACCCTAACCCTAAGGTCCGTCACTATTGCACACTTACCTTACCCGCACCCTAACCCTAACTCACTTAATTCGCCCCTAACCCTCAAGTCCCTCACTATCGCACACTTACCTTACACGCACCCTAACCCTAAATCCCTCACTATCGCACACACACCTTACATGCACCCTAACCCTAAATCCCTCACTATCGCACACTTACCGAGTCGCTTTACACGTTTTCCATGTCGGTGTTTTCGCTGTCGGGATTACAAGTTGTCGGTTACCTGCTCCGTCGGTCTTCTGGTGTTGGTGATGTGACTGTCGATCTTCCGAGCTTTCGGTCCAACGTAGGGGAACCTATATATATATATATATATATATATATATATATATATATATATATATATATATATATAGATATATATATATGTGTGTATATATATATATAAAGATTTATTTATTTACTTATGATCTGTGATGACTAGATAAGACCCACTAGGAAGAAATCTCTATTTTCAGGACAGACATACAAGTTTTTTATCTTTTTAAATAATTAGCTGCCATGGTACATTGCTCATATGTGACCAAGGTTTGCAGAAAATAGTTAATTTCTAGCTGATTGTGTTATCCATTATGATGTACTACTGCTGTTCGGACTGACCTGTATTTTAAAAGATATGTCATATTTTTTTAAGTGCCACTTTTGTGTTACCTAGATTTGTATGTCAGTAGCATGTTGGTGTATGACAGGCTTAATTTCCCACTTGTTCTGTATATATTGGTCTACCTGCCCTGATATCTCAAATTCTTTTTCTTGTTATCAAAGCAAGAGGGAAGGCATGTGTACTGTTTTGCATTTCTTCTGTTTCATTATATTACAGAATATTAGACAATGTGATTTGCTGTTTATGATTGTAAACTGTTTAACTGCAATCATAGCTGCACTGATAAGACATATTGCAAGTCATTTTGGGAATGAGTTAATTAAGCAATAACCCACGCCTGGGTGTGGGTATTGCTGGATTTACCCACAGTTGGTGTGGTTTGTTCATGAGGGCGAAGCCTGAGTGGCCAAACAAAGACAACCGTGGGTAAATCTAGCATTAGCCACACCCAGAAGTGGGTTATTACTGTTATACAATGACATTATTTAAGAAAAAAAATACTTATTTTTCTTAAATAATGGCATTGTATAATGACTCTGTGCTGCCCTTCCACAGCTGTCTGGTATTCTGCGGCAGTTATGATGTACTGCGCATGCGTATGCTTACGCAGTACATCAGAGCTGTGGGTGGAAGCAATGGAGAAAGCAAGATCTCTGTTGCTTTTTACAAAGTGTCTCGCTATGTTAAAAGAGTTTAACATAGCGAGGCAGCTTTAAAAAAAGCAACGGAGAATCTCTGTTGCTTTTTTAAAGCTGTCTCGCTATGTTAAACCCATTTAACATAGTGAGACAGCTTTAAAAAAAGCAACATAGAAAGGAAGATCTCCGTTACTTTTTTTAAAGCTGTCTCGCTATGTTAAACTCCTTTAACATAGCGAGACAATTTCTAAAAAGCAACAGAGATCTTGCGTTCGCCATTGCTGTAAAAAAAAAAAGACTTATACTAATGGAAAAAGTCCGGGCGACCGGACCTTTTTCCATTAGTATAAGTCTGATTTACAACGTGCATGCTGACCAATCAGTGTGTACGTTTTGGAATATTAATGGGGGGTCGTTGTATAATCACATTTAGTTCCCACATTTGTTGCATTGGTAATCTGGTCTCAGAGGAACTAGCTAGTTCATCTAATTTTACTGTGAATTAATTGTTTATGAAGTTAATTTAGTTCTGAAATGTGCAGCATGAGCATGAGTCCATTGCTCGTATCAATACACTTTGATTTTAACACCTGACATATATTTACCACTGATAAACTATGGTATGGTTGCACAGAAAGATGAAACTAAAACTGCAAACAAGGTTTGAATCTCACAGCCCTTTTTAGATATCATGATTTAGTATTGCATCATGCATGCAATAAATGCTACTGTGCATAGGTGTGAAACCTGAAACTTTAATACATTTTAAAATGCATCTAAGTATTACAAATAAAGATTCAGGTACCTACTTAATTACACTTTCCCTGCCTTTGTCTTTTACCATCACTACTCATAACTTGTTTTTTTTTTTTTTTATTCCGCTTGCTCTGGCCTTCTTCTAAATCTCCACATCTCTTTCCTTTTGAGTATTAATGTCATTAAACAGTATCTTGTGTGCATGGTATAAATTGCATTGAGTGTATGGGCAAATAGCTACAGTTGGACCATTTCTGGTGCTTTATTGCTCTGGTCATTTAATATGTGTAGTTGTTTGTCTAGAAGAAAATACCCAGTGTACTACTGTGTTGTCATAATTACTTTGCTGTGGTGTTCATTCTGTAGGGATATGTTCAATGGTGGATCTTCTGCTCTATAAAAGGATGTCCACTAGGAGTGTCTGATTATAGGTTCATAGATTAGTACTAGGCTAACTGCCCTTGTGAGCCATTTTAAGCCTAGACAATTACCCTATGTGAGAAGCAAACCCTGTACCTTGTGTGTATAAGTTAAGCACCTTAACCATTACGCCAACCATATTTAATTATATTTGTAACACACATCACATAGTATATTTATCTACAGCATGCATCAGCTACTACTGAAATTACCAAGTATTAAACTACTTTTTGTCTCACTAGTTTCATCAAATTAATTAAGCATACTTATTAACTGTCAAAAACACTGTCATATGTTATACAGTCTAAAAGATAATAATTGGTTTTAATTAATGTTTTCTCTACTGGTCTCACCATTTTTTATTGCGTATGTGGAGCATATTTTCCCTGTTGACTTTGAGCAACTCACTTAAGCTTCACTATCTTCCTAAACTGTTCTCGAACACTATTGATTGTTTTTCCCTCTCCTGCTTCATGTTTCCTTACAGTTCCCTATAGATTCTCAGAAAAAACAAGAAGGTAGGCAGTCTTTTAAATATTGTTCTGTAGCAGTGATCACATTAATTATCCACTGCACCATATGTAATGGGGTATGTACTTCAGTGAATGTTTTATGTGCCATATCTAATACTTTTGAAGTGCTGAGCTCTGTACGTACAAACACATAATTTTTATATGATAATAAAAAACATACTTAAAGTTGAAAACAAGTGTGGTACTTTCATTTGAAATCTCAGCCTGGTAATATTTTCTCATCAGACTACTCATGTCATCATAGTGACAGCACAACAGCAGGGTTCAGTACTGTGGCCTGCTGGTTCACAAACAAAACTGGCATCCCCTAAGCCATACCCTTACTTCATTATGTCACAGGTTTTAATAAAGAGATAGCATCAAACTAAAAAATGGTGGTCTACTGCAGACTACATTCTCACACAACTGTACTTGGAGTATATTTAACACGGTAGTGCATTACAATAGAAAGCGCACAGGAAATCAGCTAAATATGTGTCAGAAGGTTCATAGGTTCATACTAGGCTATCTGCCCTAGGGCATTTATAAGCCTAGCCAGAGTGTGTCTGGCTTTCGCCACCCATTTTAAATGAATTTTGCTATGCCCTTTTTCGAGGTTAGTATACTGTGCCTCTGTCTAACAGTGACACAGAAGTGATACCTGGGGTAAACCTACGATCTCCCATCCACTCATCAAGATTCCTCTTGAAGAGAGTCAATGAGGGACTCTGCCTAACCTGGACTGGGATTTTATTCCAGAGTGAAGGGAGCCTCTGGGTTATGAATCTGTCCCTCCAGCATGTCCTATTTATTTCAGTGTTGAGGTTCAAGTCTCTCGAGCGTAGCTCGATGGGATTTGGATTTTCTGAGGTGCAGCATGTCCATTAATTCCGGGTTGGACATGGCTTTATATGTCAGGCACAGATCGCCTCTGAGCAGGCGGTATGCCACTGAGTAGAGCTGGAGTTTCTTTAACCGGGCAGCATATGGCATCTGTTTGAGCCCTTTGATCCTCTTGGTGAGGTACTTTTGGGGTCTTTCCAGTTGCTGCAGGTGTCTGATAAGGTACATCCCAAAAGGGGCATTGTACTCAATTATGGGCCTGATGAGGGATGAGTAAAGAGGCACGATGACCTCCCCTGATCTAGATGTAAATCCCTTCATGATTAGGTGGGCTATATAAAATGTTTTTGTAACCACTTTGGCCACGTGGTTTTCAAATGAGAGATTGCTGTCAACTTGGGTCCCCAGGTCCCTAATTACTTCTTCCGTACCTAATGGATTACCACCTATGTGGTAATTTGTGGGCACTTTGTTTTTGCCAAAGGGGATGACTATACACTTTTTGGCGTTTAGCTTGAGGCCATGGCTCTGGCACCAGTTGCCTGTTTCTGTGAGGCCCTTTTGTAGGATGCTTGTGTTGGCTGGAGAGTCGATTATGGCGCCTAGTTTGCAGTCATCTGCGAACTTGGTCAGCCACAGGTTGTTTTTCTTCTTTTCTTAGTTTACTGATGTTCTATCCTTAGTTTGTGGTTGCAGTAAGAAAATGTTTATGCAGCAGCTGTTTTGGTTATCCTGACAGATTAAACAAAACAATTCCAAGAATTACATTTTTATAAAAAAATAACTTACCTGTAGTGAAGAAGACATCCGGAAATTTTTGTTGATGGCAGAAAGACGAAAACTGTTTAGGTTACAGATTGTGACAGCGGGGAACTTTAGCCTGGCACTAGACACCAACATAATCTTCTCATAGGATGGGTAAGTGTAGTACGTCAGTACCATCTCTGTGCACTGCCAGAGGGCACAACAGAGAGCAAATGAGACAAAAATCACCCAGACCAGCTTCCGAAGCCAGTGCTGTGAACGAAAGATGTTTGGAATCCCATGAGCCGATGTGTGCTCAATAATGTTGTGACAAAGCTGACGAAGAGTAGAGGACTCACCCATCTCTTTTAACAGTGTCATCTCCAAACATTTGCAATCGAATAGTAGTTTTAAATCCTAGTTTGCTTTAGCAAAAAATAATGTCTCTATATATGCTTGTATGGCCTGTCTGTTGGAAAATGTAAAACTCAATTGGCAGCGAATTATATACAATGGGTTATATTGTTTCCCATGCAAACTGGAAGGCTGAGAGGAAAATCTGTAATATATATATGCAATGCTTAAATTCCCTAAGGTAATTCTACTGTCATAATCCTAAGCTTTTCTACCATGTCATCTACTCACATAATTAAGTAAATCCAATGTCCTGTACATAATGAGAGCATTAATAGAATAGCAGGCACTGTTAACAGGAGACTGATGGTTGCATTGGGAACAAGACTAGGTTGAATACAGATGTAACCAGGCTGCAGTTTATTATTTCATGTAGATTCAAACATTGTTTGTGAACATGCCTGATTTAGCTGAGAATGACTGGCAGTATATTAAAGGAAAGATCTGAGTTTAAACTTTCCAGCTAATAAATTCATAACTAATCATTTGATAAATCACACCTTTCTGAGCTCTCCTTCCACATGAATATAAGTGAATATATTTACAAAAACGTGTTTATTATATTTCAACCAAATTAGTAATTGTAGTATTAACACATTATCTCTTGATGACAAAGAAGAAACCTGAGCAGAGGATGATTTTATTAATATAGTACAATACAGTGCCAGTTTCCACTTATATACCATTATATATTTGTCTCAAAAAACACGCAACAAAAACAGAACTGCTTAGCCTCGTGTGAAAGCCCACTGCTGACTGAAGAAAATGCTATTAACAGTATGTATGTAACATGAGTGATTACAGAGATAGTGTCAGTTGTATACAAAAATATTTACTTTGTTTACTTTGATTTATAAAATCCAGTATAATATGTATTCCCTAATGACTACTGCAACTGTAGAAATTACTTTGTGCTGAGAAGTTTGTCATTTACACTTTTTTTAGTAACACTTATGGTCCTAGAGATATTAAAATGTATTTGTACTGTCAGTATATAACTTGATTTTTTCAAAAGGCTTGGGACCAATTGTGATGACCCACCACTGGACCAGTAATCAAACAGCCTCAATTCTCACCACTGGCAACATTGGGGGATGGTCACAGAGAGGATAACAATTACACACACATTATTTCCAGATGCATCTCCTGCATAAAGTGCAATTTTCCTTAAGAGCACACAGAGACCACAGTCAGTCTAGGGCTGGTTTCTCACTCTTCTTCCAGATCCCCAGTAAGACTCTCCACTGGCATAGATATAGAGGTGAGATTTCAGCTGAGTAACCAAGCCAAGACCTCCAGCACCCTCTTTGTACAACCAGTTTTTCATGTCCCTGTCCAATTAGCTGGCACACACACCTCCAGCACCCTCTTTGTACAACCAGTTTTTCGTGTCCCTGCCCAATTAGCTGGCACACACATACTCTTTGAGGTTTGATTCACACACACACACACACACACACACACACACACACACACACACACACACACACACACACACACACACACACCTGGGAAAGGCTGTCACAGGTTTACTAGCTATGCCCCCTTCTTCCAAGACTATAAGGTAGTTCCAAGACTATAAGGCTTTTCCAAGGGTACCCAATATACTGAGTGATATTAATATTAATATAAATGATAGTTTGACCAAGAGCAAGGCTATTAGGAGTGTCACCAAATAAATATGCAAGTACTCTCAAAACTTAAATATCTCTACACATATCAGCCACAATGAAAGGTTGAAATATATATTTAATAATAAATAATAAAAGAACGAGATAATACTAAATATATATTCACAGTGACATCAGAGTTCAAAACCACAGGAAATATTTAAAACATTTCAGGACAGTGTCAAATAAATAAAGAACATATGTAAACTAAGCTTCACTATATACCTGACTATATCTAAGAGAATTATACTATAACCTAAAAACTTACTAGTAGAGCAAGGCAAATGTGTAGTGATTGGTTCTTGTTGTCATGTCCAAGACAGAATGCAGAATTCTCTGTCCAAAGTTGCCAGATTTGTAAAGGGACAGGTAGGACCAAAGAAAAAAAGGTCCTTCACACTAACTGAAGACCAAACAAACAAAAAAAAAGGTCTTTGATGTTCTGCATTAAACAGAAGTGGCTCTGCTTTGAGATATTTTTGATTGGCTCGTATACCGGCATGCAGGCCAATCAAAAAATGCAGAGGCTGTTTTGCCAGGATTTTAACTGGCAGTGCAGGACTGATCCCGGGACTGTCCCGCTCTGGCTGTGTCTCACTAAGAGACTTCTCAAAATAATATCTAAAATATTACCGCCGGGACTGCTGGGATACCTTGCAGAATTACATAATTTCTTGTCATCTGACTTCTAATTCTCGTGCAATACAACCATTGATAGCTGCTGGTAGCATTTAGCATCTACCTGTAAAAATACATAGACAGGGGCTTTGCTCAGATCTTTGGCAGATGCTGGAAGTCATAAAACAATTGCTTTCCTTCATGCTTTCAAGACTAGCAATTAGTTCACTCTGAAGACAATACAGAAAGCTTCCTAGTACAGACTTTATTTCTCTTGCTGCATTGAGAACTGAAATATACTGTCTCTTAGGGCCTAGCCTATAAAGTAATTTAATTTGAGATATTTTTCTAAAGTATGCTGGACTGAGTTTGCATCAGTATTTAAATTAATGTTTGTTTTACTTGTATTGTTCTGATGAAGTCCTTATTCCATACAGACAAATATCTTTTTATTAAATTTGTGAATATTATACCCATGCAGTTCATTCTGATTGTCAGCTTAATACTTTAGCATTATGTATTGGCAGAGTGAAAATATTCCAAGGCTTCTACTTTTCTAACTGAGACACTGTGGCCCCTACTCCAAAAGACTTGCTCTCAGTGTAAGTGACCGCACTCACATTGAGTGACGTACACTGAAAGCAGGCTGACAGCAGGTCTTTTGGAATCTGGTCCCTATAGTAAGCCTGATTATAGATAGGCCTTACACCGAAGAAAGTCACTTTCACTGAGAACAGGTCTTTTGGAATCAGGGCAGACTTAAACTGAGAGCAACTCTTTTGGTATCTGACCCTGTGTCTAAGGTGTTAGGAATACTCTTTGTTTTGCTGTAACAAAAAGAGATACACTGCTGCTTTTGCCATTATTACCTATTGTGGTATCTTTACATTTTACTTATCATTTGGTATTCATCATTCCCACTGCCTCAGTGCTGTTTTGGGTTATCTGCCAAGGTAACCCAATACTGACCAGTTTTCAAAAGCTCAGACTCCCCTACCTCTCTCTTCTTGGGCAAACAGATTGGCTGAGAGCATATCCTGAGAGGAAAGCCTTCAGCTGTGACAGGAAGTGAGTCTTCAGTCTTTTTTGTCATCCAAAGAAGAAAGTCCCCTGACTCCTTACAGCATCCAGTGCTGACTTTTCTGGCTTACAGCTCAGATAAGCCTCATTTGGCGATCTCCGTCCTCTCATTTTATTATTCGATTTATTATTCTTTATCTATTGTTATGTTTTTTTTAATATTTTAATATTTTATTTGACTTAGTGCTTACAGTAATTCCTGTGGAAATTTCTGCTTGTAGTAGTGTTTATTTGGCTTCTTTCTTTGACAAATGCATGTTTTTTTTCCAGGTTCTGAAGAAACTTTCAGTATTTTCCTCAGACATTCAGTGTGTGTACATATGCTGTTAGACACTAGGGGCTGTTTCATGCAGTCAGAACCCTATCTTTACTGTTATTGCTCTTGGTTTATTTTCATCTTTTGGCAGGAAGATATTGCAGAACTTGGGATTTTTTCAGCATGTATACATTATTTACTATATATATATACTCTGTGTGTTTTTAACATCGGATTGTGATTTTACCACAAATTAAGTTATTTTAATGTACTGTGGAAATTTTTATGTCTCTGCCAAGAAAATATATTTTACATTGCTATCAAACTGTATTTATGGCAGTTTAACATGGCTAAGGTGTGTTGAGCTAATTTTTAACACTGGTTTGACACGTTGATTGCTTTGGTATTTGTATACTGGAAATTCTTTAACTTCTGTCAGTTGTAAAAGAATTCTGAACACATTTCAAAATGTTTTTGTGATAATAGCACAGTTTGGCTGAGTTTAGTTCTTTGAAGGCATAAATATTACTAGAAATTAAGTGCTTATTGTGATACATTATCTAGTACTGTCAATTTATTATTCTAGTTGGTGTTCCCTTCCCTGACTTGATGGATCCTAACTCCGGTACACCCTTCCCCCATCAAATACAGTTGCACCTAAAAAGAAAAAAATATAAAGATATGCCTCAGCATACAGTTAGTGATTCTGTTAGGACCACTGCTCAGCCTGCAGACCACTTAGCTTTTACCCAGTCTCCCTCTAGAGTATGTTTGCCAGCCATATTCTGTGGGGCTGTTCTAGTACTCGGCACAAGTATAGGAGAACCAAACCCTTTAGATGCAGGAGTAGTTTGCAGTAAGTGACTCCTTGCCAGACATAATACTCTGTACCTAAATGTTTTATCTAGTAGTGAAGTTCACAATAAAAAGAAACAGAAGCTTCATCATACAGTTCATAATCAGACCATAGCTGTTTATAACACTGATGGGGTTTCCTTAGTTAAGAGCGTTTTGCAGACAGCTAATTTGGTGGTTGTAGTCCCAGACATGGCTCTGGTGTTAGTTTGGCTAGAGACCTTGCTGTTGTTTCAGAGAATGATGAAGAATCTGGTGGGGACAATGATGATTTCATAGTTGATACTGAGTCCAGTCACTTTGATTCTTTGGAAGGTGAACCTGAGCTTAAGTCCAAAGAAGTGTTTACTTTCTTCAGATGATTGCTTCATTTAATGATGTTTTTGCTTTGTAATTGAGTCAAGAACTACCCCAGAGCTAGGCAGGGTATGTGATCTTATAGAGGACGAGATGCCGTACTCTGCAGCTATCACCCTTCTATTACCAGCCTTGGAAGATGTTTACAAAGTTGCCTGCAGGACACCAATATTTATTTTCAATCCATAAATATGCTTGGATTAAATACTGGGTCTCCTTGGATATGACAGGCCTCTTTTCTCATTTGACTACTGACCAAGCTGCAGTTTCCCCAGCTGCCTACTCAAATAAAAAGTCATTGGCTTTACCTTATCCAACACCCCCTGGTAAAGAGAGAAAATGGTTCGATGTTCAGGGCAAAAGAATGTCTCTGTGTAGTAATCTAGCTCTTAGAATGTTAAATTATCAAGGCTGTACATGGTAATTTATTTCACAATGTGCATACCATTTGGATGATTTTGCTGTATCTTTTCCTACAGAGCAAAAGTCATATATGAATAAAATTGTTTTTATCTTGACTCAGGTTTTGAAACATACTTTGAGAGGTGTGCGTGAATGTGCAGATACGGTCTTAAGAAATACTGCTTCTTTTATTGTATGAAGATGGTATGCTAGGTTATGTAGTCAATACTTTTGAACTTCAGTGATTTAAAAGCTGAAATTTTGAGTGCACCTTTAAGTTCTGAATTGGTATTTAGAACCTCTGTTACACGGCTTCTGAAACAGTGGGATGACAGAAGCAAATTATTGCATGAGATATCTATTAAGTTTCATGTACCCAGATTCTCCCCAAACAAGGTGTCTCCCTTCAATGGACAAAACAAACAAAACTCCCAGCCAAACAAAAGTCAGGGATCCAAAAGAAAAAGGCATGAGGATAATTCTTTGAAATGAAACAAACTGTGTTCCTTTCAAAAAAAGGTTCAATACCCTGCAAAACAATGACTATGCTGAGTCACAGAGCACTCCTAACTTCACCCCTCCCCTTCCTTCTCCTCCTCCTTCTCCCAGGATCTCTCTCTCTCTCTCTCTCTATATATATATATATATATATATATATATATATATATATACCCTACAGCCTTGCCACCAGTAGTCTCAGGCAAATGGGTTCTTTGAATAATTCAGAGAAGTTGCACCTGGTAATGAATAGAAAATCCCCCTCCTTTCAAGGGAATTCACGCTCACCCTGTAGACCAGACAGACCTGTTACCCTCCCCGGTACTCCATTATATGGTAAAAGCAGGGGGCATAGAACTAGTGTCTGCAATACACAGAGGCATTGGATTTTACTCCATAATCTTTTTGATATCAAAAAAGGAGCACTCCTAGAGACCTATCCTAGTCTTGTCCTCCCTAAACACCTTTGTAAAAATCCTCAAATTTAAAATTCTTATCATACATTCTTTGTTAATATTACTTGAAGACCACTGTTTCACTCTTTCATGGTGACTCTAAATCTCAAGAATGCATATCATCATACTCCTACTGCTTCCAATTTCATGAAATTTTTGAGATTTGCTGAGTCTGGCTTAATTATTAGTTTTCTGTATTACCCTTTGCGATATCTGCTGTACCCTGTGTGTTTACAAAGTCTCTAGCCCCAGTGGTTGCCTATTGTGGAACCCTAGCCCCAGTGGTTGCCTATTGTGGAACCCTAGGTATCCACATTTTCCTTATTTAGACAACTTGCTGATTTGTGCAGATTTTGTATCCAGGAGTCCTTAGACAAGGTTACAGCTCTCCTTTCCAACCTGGGTTTCAAACTGAACCTTCAAAAGTCCTTCCTTACAAGCTGTCATCAAATTGTTTCAATGGGTTGTTGAATAGACACAGTGAAAAATGTGTACCTTTATTCCAGAAGACAAAGTTCTGCCTTACCGTGGCATTCTTTGGATTTCTTCTAGACGTGGCCTCAGAAAGAGGAAACTCTAGGCCTCATGGCATCTATGATCCTGATGATACCACTGGCCAGACTACACATGAAAAAAATACAGTGGAACTTGAAGAATTGTTGGACCCAGAACTTTCATCCCTTGGACTTCCAGGTACAGCTATTGGGATTTGTGAAACAGCAACTGCAGTGATGGAGGGTTCATCTGTATCTGAATGCAGGACTCCCTTTCTCTCTTCAGACCCCTATCCAATATGTCCTGATGGACTGTTCAGGTTTTGCATGGATATCAGTGTCCATTGGAGTTCAAGTGCAAGGCTTGTGAGGTTCTTAGGATATGCCAGAGCACTTAAATGTAAAAGAGATGTTGTCAGTGATTCACGCCTTGAGAGTTCTTCACCACTAATGGACCCTGGGTCCTCTTCTGGTGGTCACAGACAACATTATCATGATGTGGTAGTGTTATCTGTGACCACTAGACAGACAACACTACTGTGATATGTACCTGTGAGTGTGTGTTTTATTTTTTAAGACATTTATTGAATTATAACTTGTGACATAGGCAAACTTACATTTATATAAAAATAATCAATCCTCATTAACAAGTTCACATTTACAAAATTATACATCACATATATTTTATATATCCTATAATCTAAGTAACATTACATAAATTATTTAGACCTGCCTTCTATTAAGTCTCATTCCTCCTCCAAAACATCCTTCTGCATATATTGTTCCCACATTTTCCATTTTTCTATGTAATTTGCTTCTACCCTTTTCTAAAGATCCCACTCCCTGTTCTTTTATCTCTGTTAAAATATTCACTACTTCAAGTATAGTTGGTTTAAATTTTTATTTCCATTTTATAGTAGTCACGTTTTGGCAGCAACTATAATTAAACCTAACATGGCTTTACTATGCCTAGGCAATTCAGATTCCTTAGTTACACTCATTTGCTTGCCTAGTATTCCTGACGGAATACTCTGTAGGGAATTTTTAAAGTCTGCCAATTCATTAAGCTCCCGGAACATATGTTCCCAGTTACCTCTTTCTTCCCCATCTCACCACCATTTGCCATCTACCCAAAGAAAAAAAAATTGGAGTCTGCCTAGGATATAAACATATCTATGCAAACACTTCCATGTAAAAATCCTAAATCTTTTAGACTTTGTTGCATATTTGGGAGCCATACATATGTCCTCCCATTATTTGTGAATTGCATATCTAATCTCCATTCCCAGCTTCTGTTCTACATTCAGTTAAAAACTAAACCAGTGCAGGTTTTTCATTTAGGATTCCCCTATCTCTTTCTCTTTGTCTGTACTCTGATGTCATTCCCTGATTAGGAAGGTAATCAGTAGCCTGCAATCCAAATGTCTTCTTGGCCTCTTCCCATTCTGTTACCTTTCCCTCGCTAATTATTTGTTCCAAGTACCTTGGTTCCTTTGCCAGTTTCCTCTAGTAAATTTCAGCCCCTTTTTGTCTGTTTTCGGTACCCCTAATTGTAGTCATCCTTATTGGCTGAACCTCCTTTCTCCATTCCACCATTGGCTTAGTTCTTAGTAAACGTTCTGCTAATTTATGAATATAGTAATTTTTTTAATTTCTCCAAATCTTTTGGGTTTCTAATACTATGATGGGAATGGACCCTATTCCTAAGTCAAAGTACAATTAAAGTTCATGAAATTAGTATTGTTTCAATCTTTGATGTCAGCCAAAAGTGCTCTTGCAGCACTGACAGCGTGCTCAGTAATGACTCCTTCTGCAATTCGTATGGGGTTACATGGATTGGTAACATATCTAAATACAATTGTAGATTATTGTTTTGTAAGAAACGTTGTTCCAACTACTATTGGAACTGTCTGGGTATCTTTCTTCCACATTCCTATCATTTCTGTCTGCAGATCTTGATATTTTATGACTTTGTGTCTCTCTGTACACAAGACACTGTAGTCACTGGGTGTAGCAGTTTCAATAATCAATTCTACTTTTGTCTTCTTTTCTTGGACCACTATATCCAGTTTTCTAGCATCTATTTTTTGAACTGTTGGTAATGGGTGATCCCATGTGATATAAACTTCATCATTTTCTATGATACTTTGTGACTCATGTTTCCAGTGTTTTTCAGCCACTTCAATGCCATAATGTTTGCCCAATCCCCAGTGCAACAGTCTTGCTACATTATTATGCCTTTCAATATAGAGTCCTTCTGCCATTAGTATGTCACAACAAGCGACGAGGTGTGCGCCTGTTTCCAATTTGGTTTTACAAAACCTACATTTGTCTGTTTATCCCACATGTTCAATGGAATTTGTAAACCATCGTGTACGTAGCTGTCAATATTAATCTTTCATCTTTTAATATGAATTCACCTCTCCTTAACCATTCCTGTGTTTGTTCCTGATCAACATGAGGTTCTTACATACGTTTTCTGTACTTGCAACTATATTTATGCTTTTTCCACATTTCTTTCCTTTTCATCTGGTTCTTCACCTTATATTCTTTCTTTTGTTTTTTGGCACATTCAGTTGCTGCCTGATTTTATCTACTTTTGGTTTGATTTCCATTCCTGCTTGATGCCAATATGCTTCTGCTAAATTAAGCAGAGAAGTCATTTTAGATTTATTCTTTTCATGTTTCAAAACTTTCACTACATTTGGGTCTTGTATGGTCAGCAGATATGTGTGGAGTCCCACGATTGCAGCTCTATACATGTGATCAATTTCAAGGAGGCCCATCCCTCCTTCAGAATGGGGAATATGTAATCTTGGTATACAGTGATTTTTATAAATCATTTGGTGAGCATGAAGCATCCTTTTTGTTTTTCTATCTAATCTATCCAACACATTTTAGGACCAGTCAATCACTCTAAAACTGCAAGTTAGGACAGGAAGAGCAAATTGGTTTATAGCTTGGATTTTGTTCCTAGATGCCAATGCTGTTTTCAGAATTAATTAAAATCTTCTAAAGTATTTCTTACTAAGTTTTATTCACATTTGTTCATGTTTTATTATTGATCCTTCATCAATTCCCAAATATTTATAGACTCCCTCTTGCTCAAGTTCTTTTATATCATATTTTTGCCTCAAACTGATGTTTTCCTGATTTAAAGGTTGATTTTCCACACTTATCAAGACCAAATGACATTCTTATATCATCTGAAAAAGTTTTGACAACCTGCAGTTGTGCTTTCAGTTCCTCATCTGATGAGCTATACAGTTTTAAATCATCATCAAAGAGAAGATGAGAAGTCTTTACACTTTGTTGTTTTTTAGGAGCCAAATTGTATGGCTTAAGTTGTTATGTAAACAGCTTAATGGCAAGGCAGAATAGCAATGGTGACAGAAAGTCACCGTGGAATATCCCCCTTTGAATTTTTATTCCTGGGATACTTGTCCTTTATCATGGCTTAATTGCAAAGTGGTCTGCTGTAATGTAGTCAATCAATGTAGGGTGTATCTTATACATTTTTAAGCACTGTTTTATCCATGAATGTGAGATATTATCAAATGCTTTTTTATAGTTAATCCATGCCATACATAAATTCTTTCCCTTTTTACAGTTCTCCAGTATGACTTTATTTAACAACAAATGATCCTTTGTTCCATATGACTTTCTTTTATTGCCCTTTTGTTCTATTGCCATAATTGAGTTGTTTTCTAAATGACTATAAAGTCTGTTGGCATCAGTGTCCTTGTATAGTTTATACGTCATCGGAAGGGAAGTTATTGGTCTATTTTTAGGGTAGCTTGCAGGTTCACTCTTACAAAGGAGGATTGTTTTGCCTTTTGTTAGCCCGGTTGGTGTCATTCGGAGTGCCCATATAAATAGCTCTTCTTCTTCTTTTTCTTTCAGCTGTTCCCATTAGGGGGTCACCACAGCGGATCATCTATTTCCATTTCTTCCTGTCCTCAGCGTCTTGCTGTGTCACACCAATCACCTGCATGTCCTCTCTCACCACATCCATAAATCTTATCTCAGGCCTTCCTCTTTTCCTCTTACTTGGCAGCTTCATCCTTAGCATCCTTTTCCCAATATATCCAGCATCCCTCCTTAGCACATGTCCAAACCAGTGCAATTTCTCCTCTGTGGCTTTGTCTCCAAACCGTCCAACCTGGGCTGACCCTCTAATATACTTATTCCTAATCCTGTCTATCCTTGTCACACCCATTGCAAATCTTAACATCTTTAACTCTGCCACATCCAGCTTTGACTCCTGCCTTTTTGTCAGTGCCACTGTATCCAACCCATATAACACAGCTGGTCTCACTAACCTCTTGTAGACCTTCCCTTTCACTCTTACTGGTACTCGTCTGTCACAAATCACTCCTGACACTCTTCTCCACCCACTCCACCCTGCCTGTACACTCTTCTTCACCTCCATTCCACACCACCATTACTCTGAACTGTTGATCCCAAGTATTTAAACTCATCCACCTTCGCCAAATCTACTCCCTGCATCCTCACCATTCCTCTATCCTGCTTCTCATTCACACACATATATATTCTGTCTTAGTCCTGATGACCTTCATTCCTCTCCTCTCTAGAGCATATCTCCACTTCTCCAGCGTCTCCTCAACCTGTTCCCTGCTAATCACTGCATATAAATAGTTCTTACTCATTGCTAAATCCTCATGCAAAGATGTTAATACTTTTAACCAAAAGTTAGTTACTGCATCTAGGTCTGAGGTTTTCCAATTAGAGGCTTTTCTTAACTTTGTTTCAATCTCTCTTGCTGTTACTTCATCCCATTTCATACCCTGCACCTTTAAACTTCTTAGTCTTTCTTTTACTTCTTTTATCCATTTAGCATCTTTGTTATGTTCCACAGGATCTTCATAGTTTGTTTGTTTGTGTCTTTCGGCTTTTCCCAGTTAGGGGTCGCCACAGCGGAACTCCGGTCCGCTAATGATTGGTAGTGGATTTTTACGTATGGGTTACCAGTCCTGACGCACAACCTTCAACGAAGGCATGCCCCATTCACGTATGCCTCCACACAGAAGACGCTCTAGCTGAGAATCGAACGGGACAACGTCTTGCTATGAGGCGACAATGCTACCGCAGCACCACCACCGCAGTGTCAGGATCTTCATAGTTATTTCTCTAAAATGTATCTACTTCCTCTATTTTGGCGGTCTTTCAATTCCTTTTACCTTATTTCCTAATTCTCTATAAAACTTTTTTGGGTCATCAATAAGTTGCTTTCTTTGTACTTTTCCTTTATATTTATTTGTGTATCTTCTAAGTTTCTGAGTCCACTGTTGTTCATACTGGTGATGGACTACATTAACAAGCAGATTCAAGGGGACAGATCAGCAAACTTGCTGTATGCAGATGATGTGGCATTACAAGCAGTCTCTGATCAATAATTTCAGTAAATAACAGGAGAACAGCTTATTGTATTCTGGAAGGGTGGTTGAGGAGAAGAGAAGATTGAATGAGAAAGTCAAAGGTAGAATCAGAGGAGCTGTAGCCAACTGTCAAAGAGTGCAAGGTTAGTGTGTGACAGAAGAATGCCAAAGAAGCTGAGAAGTAAGGTGTACAAAACAGTGGTATGATCCAAGAAGAGTTCATCTGAATCAAGAATATCCTGACAGACTTCCAAAAGGCACATTCCTGCCATTGTGCCTAGTATATCAGAAGCAGAAGTACAGGCCACATTCTCTGACAAACACTTGACATCTCAGATGACTGAGGAAGGCAGCAAGATAAGCAACTACAGGGATCTTTTTTTTTTTTTATAAAACTGCTTTTAAATATTGAATTAATAAAGTGTTTCAGCTTTGTACATGCAACACTGACTGAAAATACAAGAAAAAATAATATTGAACGGTCCTTGCATTTAAAAAAAAAAATAAAAATTTGAAGTTTCCTTTGAAATAAGAAAAAAACAATTCCTTATCATTGAAGTGAAATGAAGTATTCAAATGCAGAATGCATGTACATTAAAAGGTACATCAAACGAGTAAATGGCATTACATAGTATATCATAGGATGTGGCAATCTTATCTTAAAAGAGACAGAATGCAGTGTAGCATACAGCTTTAAAGAAATTGGTTCCTTGGTTTAATATATCAGTTAAACAATGCATATTTGATTTGTTTCTGTATATGGTGACACAGTCTGAAAATATAAGTTAATGAATCTGGTCACATGCATCTGGTCTCCATCTCCTTCTTTTACCAGTTCTCATGTGCCAAATATTGCAACCTGCGTGCACATCTGCATCTGGTGTACACAGATCATCTACATGCACTCCTATATCCAGTGTACACAGATCACCTTCATGCATTGCTACATCTAGTATACACAGAGCTCCTGAATGCATTTTTGTTGCAGCTAATGCCTGCGAGTCACTTGCATATATTTTTAAATTTCATGTGTGCAGGTCACCTGCAGGCACTGCTACAGGTCATGCTTTTGAGTTAGGTCACTTCAGTGGACTTGTACAACCTGACATTATGTGTACTTTTTTTGAAGAAAGTGAACAGCCTATCTGTTGAAATGTTAATGCTTACAATGCAAGGCAAATTAACATGTTAAGCTTTCAGTTTCATTAATTTAATATTATGTATTTGTTAACAGGTAAATGAACTAGTCATTCCTAATCCCTTTTGTCAGCCTCAAGGGTAATGTAAATGCAATACATCTCTAGAAAATGTAATAAGTGTATGTGTAGAAAATAATCCAATGTTTTTTTTTTTTTTGAGGTAGGAATAGACAAGAAGAAACAATGAGACACAAGGTGAACATATAAAACACTACACAGGGAGTGACCAGAGGTCAGGATTGAACCATGGAATCATGAGGTAGAGACCTTATTAGTTTATACCTGATCTTAAATACCTTTCTTATTTGTTGCATCATCTGTTCCTTTTTTATTGGTTTGAAGAGAGAAAGTTAGTGCCTTGATTTGGACAACATGATTATCTTGTACATCATGGCATAGACTCATAGAGGTGTAGCTAGAGTTGTGTGAAGGGGAATCTGCCTTAGGCAGAAAGTGCGAGGGAGTGTGATGAGAAGTTGCCAGTGGGGAGGTACTACAGTACTGACTTTCAGAAATGAATGCCGCTACTGTATTTGTGGTCACAACTGAAATGCTTTGTCTGTATTATTGTAATTATAACACACCGTCGTGTGCCAGGTAAGGTAGATATGGCTGTGCATAGACTGTGTATGCTCAGTTTCACATTTGCTGTACAAACAGCTTATAATTTATTATTAAAACCACGCAAGGAAAAAGAAAAAATTCACCACAAAAGACCAGGAACTGGATTCCTCCCAAGCTGAATTTGTTTATTGCACAAAATCAGTTCTCACAAAATCTATTCTCTTAGCCCCTTGGCTTAACCACAGCCTTTACAGAGTACAGATAACCATAAGATACACTTCTTTCATACTAACAAACAACAATCATACAATTAACAAGACAATCATCCTAATTAAATACCAATTAAAAAAAAATTTAACTTAAAAAAATATATACACATTTCAAATAAAACTTTTCCAGTTGCACTCCTTATTCATACCATTAGTTTGGACTGCATTATATTTCAATATGAAAATAGATTCCTACTTTCTCAAAAAATAATTGTACCTTCACCTAAAAAATCAGATTTAATTTGTTCTAAAATGGTCACCTGTAAATCACTTAAATCCCCTTTATGCACCTTATTAAAATGTTCTGTTATAGGGCTGACTATCTTGTTATTTCTAACATCCCTGATGTGTTCCTTGACCTTCTACAACTGAAGTGCTTTGTCTGTAGTATTGTAATTATCACACGCCGTCATGTGCCAAATAAGGTAGCTATGGCTGTGCACAGACTGTGTATGCTCAGTTTCACATTTGCTGTACAAACAGCTTATAATTTATTGCTTTGCAAGATATTTTGTCCAAAGTATGTAACAGGAAGGGGTTGGTTAAATCATACCTGTATTTAATAAAACAATGTTTAATTTTATTTTTTGGTGTTTTCAGTTTACCATTGTTATAAATACACAGCAGGACTCTTAGGGAGAATGTTCTGCTGAAATAATACAGTTTTAGAGTCTAAATGCAGTATTTCTTATTAACTTCTCTCAGGATGATCTGGGATACACTTTGTGCCAGTAGAATGTACATCCCATGTAGCATTATTGCTTGCATGGAATAGACTAGTACTAGAAGCAAAACTTACATCTCTTCCCTAGCCCTACATTTATGAATTTTGATGCCACATTACTTACAAAGGGACAGGCATCCAAAAGCATTCTGCTTGTCTTCTAAGGGCAAGGCACAAACTAAGCCCAGATCTATTAGAGTGTTAAGCATGTGTCAGCTAATGAAAGGCAGGTGGCTGCTTAATTACCAGGTTTCTGGAGGTCTCCAGGGAACTGATCAGCATCCTGGAACACCAAAAGCCAGTGGTAGAACTATAAGTGGAGATACAGTGTGCTGCCAACAGTTGGAATAAGTCTGAACTTAAATCTCATTTAGAATTCTAAGAAAGCATATGTAATAATGAGTTGTAGTACTTCTGTCAGATGCACAGTACTGTGCATTTTCTTTCCAAGCAACCTGGAAATAAATAAAGCAGAAGACAAATTATATATCCTATGCACACAGTCCACAGTGGCTCTATGCAAAATACTTAATAAACTAATATGGAATAACCTGCAGAATGGTCCTGCAGAATGGTGCAGAATTTCAGTTTCCAAACTGCCTTTTTATGTAAACTATATGCAAAATAGTTTGCAAAGCAATAATTTCTGAGCTGTCTGTATTGCAAAGTTCAAACTGGGTGTACACAGTCTATGCCATGATGTGTAACCTAATTATGTTGTCAACTCAAAACACTAACTTCAAAACAATCTTCTTCTTCTTTCGGCTTTTCCAGGTTAGGGGTCGCCACAGCGGAACTCTGGCCCGCTAATGATTGGCAGTAGATTTTTTTATGGTGCCGAGGTGCCAGCCCGATGCCCAACTTTCAGTGAAGGCATGCCCATTCACACATGTTTTTCGAATGCCACTCTACCGCGGGGAGGACATGCAGACTCCACACAGAAGGCGCTCCAACTGAGAATTGAACGGGAGAACCTCTTGCTGTGAGGCGACAATGCTACCGCGGCTTCATAAAAGAAAAAATGAGCCAACAAGTAAGAAAGAACATTCAGTGTGAGCTATCAGTGCTATATTACCAAGTACACAGAAGACAAAAAATTATGAGAATTATAAAACATGCCTTATGTATTCTTTTACATAATTAGAAATGTAGCACTGAAACAGAGGATGGTTTGTTTTGGGTGGATTTGGGAGCAACAGCACAGGAGCTGGTTTACAAGAGATGAAATGTTTGCTTACAGCATGTAGGGGCTGTAGAACACAATCTGAGCAAAATATACTGTAGTTAGTGGGTAGCAATGTAGTATAGACCACGATTTTATGTATTTATTGCACTACTTTTATACTCCATCCATTTGAAAATGTATTACAAAGCAAGTAGTAAAACATACATGGTATAATCATTCATTTTCTAATACCTGCTTTATTCTATTAAAATGCACCCACACACTGAACAGACATCTCAGGGCAATTTATAGGAGCACCAATTCACTTATCAGCATACTTTGGGATGTTGGAGGAAACTGAAACTAGTTACCCGAGAAAAACCCACATATGGATACAAAGGCAGCGTAGAGGCTGTACCCCACTTCCCTACAACCTAAATACTAATTCTGTGATTACAGTATGTTTGACTGGATGAATAGTCTGACATACCACAACCTCAGACTTAGTAAATACTTCCCTTTTGCACTTTTAGGCTTGCAGTTCTAAGAATTGCATATGAGACTCACAATTTTAACATGAAACTCTAAGGGATGCTTCTGCTTGAATAAGTGAATCACATCTGTGTTACCATATCCAGAGATAAGCATTTCCTTCAGTAAGTAAATGGACATGATTGTGTTGCTTGTACTTAGAGAAGAGGCAAACAGTCGGCCACTGTAGAAAGTATAAATAACCCCCACCAACTGACTTTTACTATTAGCTTCAAATCTTGCATAAAATTTCTGGACATTTGGCTTAGGAGGAAGGTGTGTGTGCACATTATCAGGGGGCCCATGTTTAGAAACAAGTCCAATTAGCTAAGGGAGAGATGAGTGTGATGGAAAGAGCACTAGGAGGCATGATGTTCATGTCAGGGCTGTGAAAGCTGCAGCAGCCCCATAGTATTGGCTATCAGGTGGCTGCTTCCAGTAGTATCCTCAGTAGAAGTTAACACAGTTGAGGAGTTAGAAAGTATGGTTCAAAATCAATCCAGCCTAACTGATAGCACTGCCCACCTGTGCAAATAAGGGAGAAGAAAATAGTCATCTGAAGTTGGATGTACATAATTCCTCTTCTGACTAGTCTAGAAAAAACAAGGAGGCATGGTCAGCCATATGTGCAAAAATGTGAAAAAGGGGTTGCGGAGGGATGAATGAGCAGAGCCCTTGATAACAGAGGGAATGAAATAATGGTGACCAGACCTTGATCATGGACAAATGGAGCCCTAGACAGGGGAATGGAGCAGGATCCTCCCCCCTGCAGCCATTCTGATGTCCCCTTACTTGTTTGTCTCCCCCCATTTACCATAAGCACCGCTCAAAACTGCCAACATGCATACTATTTTCTTCTTTACTTTTGAAAGGAAGACAGAGATATGGATTTAATTTTAAACATTTAATATAAATATCCTTTGTTAACCAGGTTAGTCCCAATAGGCTAGTAATGTCTTTTTAGGGAGACCGTTGGTGCTATTTTTACTACTATGGGAAATTTGGTCAGGGCATTAGGGAACATCCCCCTACTTTCTTTTGACAGCTCAGGTGAATGTAAAGGACCTCACAGCATCTACTGTTAACACAGACAGATGGAGCCTCGGTTTAACATCTCATCCAAAGGACAACACTCTCAGGAGTACAACACCCCCCACCCTTGAATTAAACTGCAGAATCAGCAATATGCCTAAGTGGTGTGGGAGTAGAACCCACAGCCCTCTGCACCAAAGACAAGTATGCTACCTGTTGTGCAACTAATGCTGCTTTGAAATTCTCTAGCACAAAAACTGATGGCCATTTACTAAACAAAACAGTTGCACATTGAAAACAGACTTAGCATGAGCAACAGTAAACTTCTCTTTCCTTGAAACTCACATTCCTTGAAAATGCACTGACACTTATTGAAAATGCACCCCTGTAGTTTTGAAGATTTTTTCCATTAAGCAGTAAAACAAAATATATGAACCAATAAAATATAAACTTACTCATTTCAGCACTGGTAGCTAGCTGGTGTAGAAGTTTAAGGCTCTTGTCTCCTGTAGCCAAGGAAGGTTTCAGGCAGAGCAAACTAATTAACCAACCTACCATTCCTAACTAGGGTATTTCACACAGACACACACACACACACACACACACACACACACACACACACACACACACACACACACACACACACACACACACACACACACACACACACACACACACACACACACACACACACACAGTGATTCTTAGGATGGGTCTTATCATATGTTTCTTGTGCCAACACCATCTTCACAGCTTTCTGGTAACACATTCTCATAAATTAAACTAATTTAGCAGATCAAGAATGTAATTACTATCCACTCTTAATTTAAGCCGACCATAATACAGTTATTTGGTAGTTATGGCAAAAACAGTCACTATTCAAAAGGTGAATGTCAGTGATTTGTAATTCACCAATTCCATGTATATACCCTTATACTAATAAACCAACAGCCACAAAATGTTAAAGCTGAATAACAAGATTTTTCACTTAAAATAATTAAAAGTAGTAATGTACTTTATAAATGATATATGTACATGCAGATAAAGAATTACACAGAAGAGTATCAAATAGATGTCTGAGCAGGCTGATGGCATATATGTACAGGTACATAATTGCATAGAAGAGTGCAAAATAAAATATTTTAGCAGACCAATGGCAATTACAAAACAAAAAGCAAACAAAAAAAAAAACAGTAGGCACAAGCTATGTGGTCCTACTACTATAGTTAACTGAAGATTTATTGAAATCTATCTACCTCTGACTTTTCGGAGCATTTAGCATTTGTAGAAGAACCATAGGCAATGAATACCAGATGTACCCTCAGACAAAAAATGTCAGCTGCAAACTTCAGAAGTAAGGCAAAGAATAACTGAACTCTCAATAGGTATATCTTTAACTTAGAAGAGTCTTAGGTTGTTATTTTTATTTAGGTTCATAGGCAGGTACTAGGCTATCTGCCCGAAAGCATTTATAAGCCTAGCCAGAATGTGTTGGCTTTCACCGCCCCCTTAGATTAGTTCCCTGTGCCTCTGTCCAGCAGAGCCACTGAAGTGATCCCTGGGGTAAACTTTCTGTTTCCCATCCACTCGTCAAGGTTTCTCTTGAAGAGTGCTAGCGAGGAGCTCTGCCTAATGTAGATTGGAATCTTGTTCCAAAGCATGGGAAGTCTCTGGGACAGGAATCTATCCCTCCAACACGTCCTATTTACTGTTGTGGTGAGGTTTAGATCCCTAGAGCATGTGGCTTGAGGGGATAAGGTTTTCTTTAGGTGGAGCATGTCCATCAATTCTGGGTTGGACATGGCCTTATATGTCAGGCAGAGATCACCTCTGAGCAGGCGGTATGCAACTGAGTACAGCTGGAGTTTCTTCAGTCGAGCTGCATAGGGCATCTGTTTGAGGCCAGTGATCCTCTTGGTGAGGTACTTCTGTGGTCTTTCCAGCTGTTGCAGGTGTCTTGTAAGGTACATCCCAAATGGGGCATTGTACTCTATGATGAGTCTGATGAGTGATGAGTAGAGGGGCACAATGACCTCTTTTGATCTGGATGCAAACCCTTTTGTGATTAGGTGGGCCACATAGAAGGATTTTTAACCACTCTGGCAATGTGATTATCAAAGGAGAGATTATTATCTACTTGGGTCCTCAGATCCCTTATTACGTTTAGTGTATTTAGGGGACTACCACCTATGTGGTAGTTTGTGGGTATTTTTTTATTTCCAAAGGGAATAACTATGCACTTTTTGGCATTTAGCTTGAGGCCAAGAGTTTGACACCAGGTATCTGTCTCAGTGAGACCCTTTTGGAGGATGTCTGTGTCAGCCGGTGAGTCAGTTATAGCCCCTAGTTTGCAGTCATCTGCGAACTTGGTCAGCCATAGTCCTCCTGTGCTTGTTTGTACCTCTGAGAAGTATATGCCAAACAGGAGGGGTCCTAGGACTGAGCCCTGTGGAACGCCACTTGTAAATGGTTTAGAGTCAGAGCTAGCTCCTGCAACTCTCACCATGTGGGTTCTGTCCGTGAGACAACTGGCAACCCATCTTGTGACATAGGGGTTTATGTTCAGGCTGGTGAGTTTGTCTATAATACCAGAATGGGGAATGGTGTTGAAGGCCTTTGCGAGGTCTAGGTAGGCTGTGTGTACCACCTTTCCCTCATCTATAGCCTTGGTAACTGTTTCAAAGAAGTCCACCAGGTTTAGGAGGCATGATCTGCCCTTAACAAAGCCGAACTAGGTAGGGTCCAGTGTTTGGAGGTTCCCAATGTCTCTGTTAATGAGTTCCATGATGATGCGCTCCATAGCCTTGATGACCAAGCTAGTCAGGCTTATAGGGTGATAGTTCCCGGGGTCTGTTGTGGCTCCACCTTTGTGGAGTGGAATAACTGTTGCTGTGCAACACTCTGTGGGTACATAGCATGTGGAGAGGCTGAGTTTAAGCAGTGTGTTTAAGTGAGGGGTTAATTCGTCTCTGAGCTCATGTAGGACACAGCCTGGGACACCGTTCGGTCCCATTGATGCTGTGCTTTTGGCTTTGGAGAGGGCTATTTTAACAGTGTCTGTAATTTCAGGGGCTCTGCATTCTTCTGGTATGGTTATGGGCCCTTTTGGGGGTGAAGTTTGCACTGAACCTGTCTGCCAGGATGTTGGCAATATTGGTTGATTTGGTGTATTTTGTGCCATTCTGCACTAACTCCAAGCAGATCTGAACATTGCCACTTAGATTCTTGACATAGCTAAAGAATGCCTTGTGGTTATCTTTGGAGTCCTTGGCAAGTTTTCTTTCAAAGCTCGCATTGGACGATTTTATGAGGGATCATAGTTTCTTGCTGATACTGATCAGGGATGTCTTCCCTTCTTGGGATTTTACTCTTTACTGTACTAGTTTCCTCCTTCTATTGTATAGCTTGTTTATGGCAGGGGTCCACCAGACTGGTTTCCTTTTCTTGGAGGAGTGAGTCTTGGCTTTGTTTGGGATAACATGATCCATGCATTCTTGTAGGTGTCTGTAGAATGCATTAGTAAAGGATTTTACAGCTTGGACAGCATTATCCTTTAGCATGGGGGCTTTGAAACTTTCCACCTCCGTCTTAAGTAATGTGAAGTTTGCTTTTGAAAAGTTTTTCACGGTGGTTTCCTTATCCAGGGGTGGGGGCGGAATGTGGATATCCAAAGTGATTTTTTTATATTCAGATCTAACCAGTGAGGGGTTGACCTCCAGTGTGGAACACCGGTTGCCCATGTTGGTGATGTCCAGGTCCAATATGTTGTCACCTCTGGTGGGAGTGTTGACCAGTTGTTCCAGGGCGTTTGAGTTTATAAATTCTCAGAAATGTTGGGCAAGGGAGTTAGTACTTGAGTAGTTCTCCCAGTTAATGTTTGGGTAGTTGAAATCACCCAATATTAGGGTGTTTGGTAGGACCTTTATGTTACCGAGTGTTTCCAGAACTGCGGAATGGGGGTCCTGGGACATGGTGGGTGATCTGTAGCAAGTTACAATTTGAATTGCAGTTTTGCCCATTGTTAGTTGCACGTGGATAATCTCTAAAACATCATACTGTGTCACTAACCTGGAGGTGTGGGTATCCTTGATGAATATGGATACTCCCCCGCTTTTTGTATTTCGTTCTGGGTTCTGTGGCCGAAATGTATGGTATGAGTTATAGCCTGGTAGTGCTGGGGTGCTCTCTGGAGCCTTAAACCAGGTTTCTGTTACTGCACATATACTGCACATATATCGATTTTCTCCATACTGAGGAGTGCCTCGAGTGCATACATTTTGAGATTTAGGCTTCTGGCATTGAGTAGTATTACCCTCAGATTTTTGTTACTTGTGTTATTTTTAGGTTCATAGGTTCATACTAGGCTATCTACCTTAGGGCATTTATAAGCCTAGCCAGAATGTGCTTGGCTTTCGCCACCCATTTTAAATTTAAATTGCTATGCTCTTTTTCGAGGTTAGTATACTGTGCCTCTGTCTAACAGTGACACAGAAGTGATACCCGGGGTAAACCTACGATCTCCCATCCACTCATCAAGATTTCTATTGAAGAGAGTCAATGAGGGACTCTGCCTAACCTGGACTGGGATTTTATTCCAGAGTGAAGGGAGCCTCTGGGTTATGAATCTGTCCCTCCAGCATGTCCTATTTATTTCAGTGCTGAGGTTCAAGTCTCTCGAGTGCGTAGCTCGATGGGATTTGGATTTTCTGAGGTGCAGCATGTCCATTAATTACAGGTTGGACATGGCTTTATATGTCAGGCACAGATCGCCTCTGAACAGGCGGTATGCCACTGAGTAGAGCTGGAGTTTCTTTAACCGGGCAGCATATGGCATCTGTTTGAGCCCTTTGATCCTCTTGGTGAGGTACTTTTGGGGTCTTTCCAGTTGCTGCAGGTGTTTGGTAAGGTACATCCCAAAAGGGGCATTGTACTCAATTATGGGCCTGATGAGGGATGAGTAAAGAGGCACGATGACCTCCCCTGATCTAGATGTGAATCCCTTCATGATTAGGTGGGCTATATAAAATGTTTTTCTAGCCACTTTGGCCACGTGGTTGTCAAATGAGAGATTGCTATCAACTTGGGTCCCCAGGTCCCTAATTACTTCTTCTGTATTTAATGGATTACCACCTATGTGGTAATTTGTGGGCACTTTGTTTTTGCCAAAGGGGATGACTATACACTTTTTGGCATTTAGCTTGAGGCCATGGCTCTGGCACCAGTTGTCTGTTTCTATGAGGCCCTTTTGGAGGATGCTTGTGTCGGTTGGAGAGTCGATTATGGCGCCCAGTTTGCAGTCATCTGCGAACTTGGTCAGCCACAGTCCTTCCGTGTTGGCCTGTACCTCAGAGAAATATATACCGAACAAGAGAGGTCCAAGGACTGAGCCTTGTGGGACACCACTTGTAACTGGTTTGGAGTCTGACATGGCTCCAGCAATTCTAACCATGTGGGTTCTGTCCTTGAGCCAGTTTGCAATCCATCTAGTGACATAGGGGTTTATATTTAAGCTGGTGAGCTTATCTATAATGCCCGAGTGGGGTATTGTATCGAAGGCTTTTGCGAGGTCCAGGTAGGCTGTGTGGTCCACCTTCCCCTCGTCAATGGCCTTGGTGACTGTTTCAAAGAAATCAACCAGGTTTAAGAGGCAGGATCTGCCCTTAACAAAGCCGAACTGGGTAGGATCCAGTGTCTGTAGGTCCCCAATATCTTTATTTATGAGGTCCATGATGATCCTTTCCATAGCTTTGCAGACCAAGCTAGTCAGGCTTATGGGGCGATAGTTTACAGGATCCGTTGAGGCACCACCTTTATGGAGAGGGACCACTGTTGCTGTACGCCACTCTTTGGGCACATATCCTGTAGTAAGGCTGAGATTGAACAGTAGTTTTATGTTTGGGTTTAGCTCTTCTTGGAGTTCATGTAGGACGCAGCCCGGGACACCGTCTGGTCCCATTGATGCTGTGTTTTTTGCTTTGGAGAGGGCGGCTCTTACCTGAGCATCTGAGATGTCAGGGGGACAGCACTCTGCTGGGATAGATATTTGCCCTTTTGGTGGGGGGGGGGGAGAAGTTTGCGCTGAACCTGTCAGCTAGGATGTTGGCAATGTCTGTGTTTGGTGTATTTTTTGTCATTTTGGACTAATTCTGAGCATATCTGGGAATTACCACCCAGGTTCCTAACATAACTAAAAAAAGCCTTGTGATTATCCTTAGTGTCCTGTGCAATTTTTCTCTCGAAGCTGGCCTTAGGCAATTTTATGAGTGCCCGTAAT
Organism: Protopterus annectens; assembly: GCF_019279795.1. Classification (NCBI taxonomy): domain Eukaryota; kingdom Metazoa; phylum Chordata; order Ceratodontiformes; family Protopteridae; genus Protopterus; species Protopterus annectens. Next base: position 596,961,441 of record NC_056750.1, read on the forward strand.
TTTTTGCTAATACTGATCAGTGATGCCTTCCAGTTTTGGGATTTTGCTCTATCATTTAGTAGCTTCCTCCTTCTATTGTATAGTTTGTTTGTGGCTGGGGTCCACCAGGCAGGACGTCTGCCTTTGGAGGATTGGGTCTTGGTTTTATTTGGGATCGCATGATCCATGCATTCCTGAAGGTGTTCATAGAATGCATTTATAAAGGATTCTGCGGTCTGGGCTGTATTTTCCACAGGCCCGGGGGCTTTGAAGGATTCCACCTCGGTTTTGAGGAGTGTGAAGTTTGCTTTAGAGAAGTTTTTCACTGTGGTTTTCTGGGCAGGGGGTGGGGTCGGGATGTCAATATCCAGTGAAATTAGTTTATGGTCTGATCTTACCAGTGAGGGATACACTTCTGGTCTGGAGCATAGAGTCCCCATGTTGGTGATGATCAGGTCCAGTATGTATTCCCCTCTTGTGGGAGTGGTAACAAGTTGTTCCATAGCATTTGAGTTTATAAATTCTAGGAACCTTTGGGCTAGGGTGTTGGAGCTAGAGTAATGCTCCCAGTCTATGTTTGGGTAGTTGAAGTCACCCAATATAATGGTGTTTGGAGAGACCTTCATATTTTCCAGTGTTCTCAGGAAGGCCAAGTGGGGTTCCTGAGTTTGGGAGGGTGGTCTGTAGCAGGCTATAAACTGGAAGGCAGTTTTACCCACTGTTAGTTGCACATGGATAGTCTCTGATGCTTCGTGCTTTGCCACCAACCTGGAGGTGTGGGTATCTTTGATGAATATCGATACTCCCCCTCCTTTTGTGGTTCAGTCCAAGTTTTGGGGCCGAAAAGCATGGTATGAGGTATAACTTGGTAGTGCTGGGGTGCTCTTGGGAGCCCTGTACCAGGTTTCTGTTACTGCACAGATATCGATGTTCTCCATTCTAAGGAGAGTTTCGAGTGCTTGCATCTTGAGGTTTACTGCAATGGGTTTGTCTTTTGAGCCTTGCCTAAAAAAAGGCAATATGGAGGTGGCAAGAGCCTTGGCCAGTATTCGAAAGCCTAAGGGTGACAGGTGCAAGCCATCTCTAGCGAAGCAGCATGGCTTGTCGAGCATGTCTTCCCAGGCAGGCAGACACTGGATCTCCTTTGAATGACACCAGAAATTTAGCCAATTGTTGAAATTGATAATTTTTTTCTTTATACCATGGTATCATTCTTGGTGAGGGCAAGATGCTACTCAGGGTCAGGGTCATACCGGTCTGGGCTACGTAATCAGAGAGCTCTTCCATGTTTCTTTTCATGTAGTCTAGGGAGGTATGACTCAGGTCATTCACAAAAACATGGACAATGACAGAGTCATATTTGTACTTGTTTTGGAGTGACCTGAGTGCTTGTGTTATGTGGCGGATCCTGGCACCTGACAGGCAGCTAACAGTAACCTCCTCCTTATTCAGCCTAGTGAGTGGGACATCAGTGTGCCTGACTATAGAGTCACCTATTAGTATGTTGGGTATGCTATTTTGCCTTGAGGGCTGTGATTGCGTGGCACACTGGTTTTGTGAAGTATGTGTTTCATGGTTTGTGTAGGGGGGGGTGGAGGTTGCTTGGATGTCTGCTTTGGAGGGCTCTGTTGCTTTTGCAGATTTTTATTTAGAGCCTCCGAGTATGTTTTCATGTATTTACGTGTGTTTTTTTACCGGTGCTGGTTTGAAGGGTCTATGTGAGACTAGTGGTGTGATGCCAGTATTTCCTTCTCCTCTTGAATGTCTAATCCAGTCTTGGGTTGAGAGAGCTTAGCCTCCAGTTTGGCTATATAATTGCATCTCTCGCATGTATTAGTGTTTGGTGGTAGGAGAAGAGGGGTGTCTGTGTACATGAGGCAGTTGTTACTTTGCCTCAAAATGCCCAGATTCACCAGTTGGACTGGAAAGTACACCTGAAACTGCCCTTTGGACATGCCTGGATAGGTACAGTAAACTATTTTACTGAATGGCTGGTAAGGTCGAATAGATAGCCTTGTCCTTCTGTAGTACTAGAGTTTTTAAGTGCTTGCTATGAGTTTTGAGCAAGTTTCGGGCTGAGAAATGAATGGCTTGAGTGCTTAAGTTGAAAGTTTTTCTAGTTCCAAGGGAAAAATTTAGAATACTTCTTCAGACCTACAACAGTAGCACAAGTGCTCACTTTAATACAGACCATATAGTGGTTTCAAAAAACATTAACCAATGGTATTGCGTAAGTAATTAAGTAATTAAGCTTGGACACATGACATCAGCAAAAAGTCAAATACAAAAACAGCAGCTGTGAAAACCTGTAAAGAACAAAAATGTATAGCTGCTTTTGTGCACAAATAAAGACACATTGAATCACTGTATTTAGGTGAACAGAGTGTAACTCTTAAAATATGTGATAAAAAATTATGAAAAAACTATGAAAAATATATATATAAAAATGTAAATGTTTATATACACATTGTTATGAGTTACAAGAGCGCTCCAAGTGGACTAAAAGAACACTGCACTCAAAATAAAATAAAATAAAGAGACTGCAATTTCAACTTTAACCAGTGTTGGTCGACTCAACTGTAATGCTTTCACAAATCACCAACAAGAGTGAAGCAAGCTTAGATGTAAGATGAGACATATTTTTAAAGGTTTAAAACATGAAGCGAAAAACCTGCATTCTTTTACTCAACTACAATTAGAGCTGTTTAAAAGACTTAGTTAGACAAAAGACTTGTCTACTGCATTAGACTCTTTAATTTCAGAATACAGGCAATGGAAGTGACTTCATTCAAACCTGGGGTTATAAGAGTTCAGACGTAGTTGCCAAATCAACTCCTGTCTCTCCAAAATGAGATGATAAGGACCCCCTTTTAGATTAACAGTAACCTGACATATTACTCTAAACTAGTGAAAGTGGTGTGTTGGGTGTTCAGCACAATGCCTTGCCAATGTGTTAGAAGGTGACTTTTTTCTAATATGGTATATGGTATATGTGCTCATAAATCTTCTCTCTTAGTTTTCTGTCCGTCTTACCAACATAATATGCTGGACAAGCTACACAACTAGCCAGGCAGACAACGGATTTAGAGTTACAGTTAAATCTACCCTTTGTTTTTACCTTAAAGGAACCTGCTGTGAATTCTGTCCCTGTTGCTATATATCTGCAATAGTTACAGTTTTCACATTTAAATGTACCACCAGATCTACTACAGGTCTGGGGTTCCATTTCTAAGATCTGTTTCAAGTTCCTGTTCTTCCTGTAAATAAAAGATGGTGAATTACCCAACTTCTTCAACACGTCTGGTTCCATCATGAAGATGCTCCAGTTTCTTTTAAATATAACCTCAATTGCTTTGACTTCCAAACAAAATGAGGTGACAAAACTACTTGAAATCTTTCTAGTGGCTACACCTACTGTTTGTGTACAATCATGATTTGTATTAGTGGTTACTTCCAAATTCACATCCTCTTCTGAGGTGACTGACCTAATAGTAGGTCTAAGAAGTGGTTTATAAAACCCTTCTTTGCTTTTGTTTATGACTTAATTTACTAAATCAAGGATCAATGTGTCTGGGTAACCTCTCTTTAGAAACATAACTTTAAGTGTCTCACATTCTTCAAGGAAAGTCACTTCATCAGTCACCATCCTTGCTGCACGGACAAGTTGTCCTTTAAGTACAGATCTTTTCTGATGTATAGGATGGCAACTTGTGTAGTGAAGCATAGTGTTACAATATGTGGGTTTACGGTAGATCCTGGCTACATAGCGCTGTTCTTCTATGTTCTTTTTTAACTCAATGTCTAAATACGTAATGGAATTCTCATAATATGTGTGGGTGAACTTGAAAAAACTGGTGCTGCTGTTAAGATGTTGCACAAAACTCTGGGCTTCAGATACAGTACCCTTAAACAGTATAAAAATGTCATCCAAAAATCTTGTGTACATCTTTATTCTGTCAGACCACTCATTATCCAAAAGAATGTTTTTATGTTCCCAGCAAGCCAGCACCAAGTTAGCATAGCTCCCCCCACATGGTAAACCCATAGCCACACCAATTTGTTGTTTGTAAATCGTATTGTCGAACATTACAAAGTTGTTAGTCTTATTTTATTTTATTTTGAGTGCAGCGTTCTTTTAGTCCACTTGGAGCACTCTTGTAACTCATAACAATGTGTATATAAACATTTACATTTTTATATATATATTTTTCATAGTTTTTTTCATCATTTTTTATCACATATTTTAAGAGTTACACTCTGTCCACCTAAATGAAGTGATTTAATGTGTCTTTATTTGTGCACAAAAGCAGCTATACATTTTTGTTCTTTACGGGTTTTCACAGTTGCTGTTTTTGTATTTGACTTGTTGTTGATGTCATGTGTCCAAGCTTAATTACTTAATTACTTATGCAATACCATTGGTTAATGTTTTTTGAAACCACCATGTGGTCTGTATTATAGTGAGCACTTGTACTACTGTTGTAGGTCTGAAGAAGTCTTCTAAATTAAGACGAAAAGCGCTTAACCGTTTATTTTTGTATCATACTGTTTAGTTGCTAAGTAATAAACCTGTTTTTACTTTTTTCGCTTTGGAGACGTTGTGTCCTTGAGTCTTCGTTTGTTTCCTGACTTTCTGACCTGAAACCACTCCTCCAGGGTCAGATAGGCTGCTCAAAGCTCCCCTCTCTGACAAGTGAACAGAGAAACTTCCTTCTATCCAAGTAAGGTATGGGAAAACACAGAGATTTGTAACACAGCCCTGAATTCAGCACTAACCTGAAAACTGGACTATACTAGCCTAGAAAGGTGGGAAACAAGTATATATGTATGTATATATATATTATATATATATATATTTTTTTTTTTCAGAAAATAAAGCAGATACAATAAAAAAAAAATTAAATGAGCATAAAAAGATGCTTATTGTTATATAGCTCAGTTCAGAGTTGTAGTCAATGCCTCTACTAATAAAGTAGGAAGAAACACAAATACAGTAAAAGCAGATGAATAAAGTGCATTTTTTATGTGTGTGTGTGTGTGTGTGTGTGTGTGCGATATATATATATATATATATATATATATATATATATATATATATATATATATATATAAAGCAATAGAAAACTAACAGTCTGATTTAAACAAGTTATCCAATTAACCAGAAAAAAACTCAAAACTGAGCCCTGTTCCAGCAGTCTTCAGTCAGACAAGTTCTAACTGCACACTCCCGCTACTAGGGTGCAGGGGAACCTTCTCCAAAAAAGATGGCCTGGATCAGTGCTTAAGTTATGCAAACAAAGCTAGATTCAGCAGGCCTGAATTTGGTCCTATGCTACAGCAACAAGGCGCACCAATTTCATAAAGAAACAGTTCGAATAAGCAGGTACAATAAGCATGTGACCAGAAATTCCCAGCTCAGAAGGGTAGAATCCAGCCTCTCCTCCCACAAGAGTGCAGACCACAAACCTTCTTAATGTAGAATAACTGGCCTGAAGCCCAAGTGCTTAAACCCGAACTAATACACTTTTAGAATAGCAGACACTGAGCTTTCAGTCAGCAACTCCCAGCTTAGACAGATGTAAGCTACCTGTCAGATTTAAGCATCCTGTTTGTACAGTTACTCAATTCTGTAGAAAGTCCATTGTTAGCAATTGCATTTGCAATAAATTGTCAGGCTTAAAATAAGATCACTGCTATGTGTCTGTATGAAATCAATTCCAAAGGCTTAATAAATTTTGCAAAACCAAATGCATAATTCTAATACAGCTTTACTCACATCATATGCTGTGTGTTTTATTAAAAATAACAATAACAGGCTTTGTACATCTTTTTTATTTTTTTCCCAAAAAATGATTACATCTACATCTGCTTTATTCACCTCCCTATTGCGACAAAAGTGGAATGCTGAGAGTGGGGACATAAGAACTGTGCAAAAAAAATACAGTGCAGAAGGACTCTTCTGAAGTGCGAAAGTGAACAATGCTAAAAACATCTGTGGGACCCAGCTATGTCTAACACTTATTTTATTCATTAGATCATTTTATGCTGCAAAAACAGCTCAGAAAAGAACAGCTGGAGGAATTTTTGAAGTGAATAAGTATCAATCCCCATTATCATTGCTAATGCTTTTATTAGGACACTCCATTAGGTAGTGTGACACCCTGTAAGGAAGCTTTCTAGTCTCTTAATGTCCCAATATTTATTTCAGATTTGTTAACTGGGATATTCCAGCTGGGTCATAAGACCCATTTTCAGTGGAGGCCCAGGCAGAAAAGCTCCACAATTTTAGAAAATTACAAGACTTACAAGCAAACTACAGTATATAAGTATAAAGTAATTAACTGTGATAACACTTTATACAGAGACTTATAAGCAAAATTAGTAGACATAAGTATACAGTGAATATATTACACGCTTATCTTGATAACACTTTACACAAAACTATAAATTTGACAAGACTTTTACAAATTTGACAAGACTTTTAATATGATGCAGTGTCACTGCCTCAGTCATATGGTATTTGCACAATACCATTTGTCATGTTTAAATTGGAAGAATACTTGTGCTGTTTAGATTAGCTCATAAAGAGGTAGAAAGATAGGAGAAGTATGGTACATTTTTTACAGTCGTGACAATGTTTAATAGTAGTGGCCATGTTAACGTAATTGAAGAAGGTATAGAAGGGCAGGTTGTGTATTAGCCTGTTTTTATGCATGTGCATAGCCATGATTTATTTAGGTGTTCTTTTAAGAAGGCTTTAAAGACACATGACTAGGAGTTAGCCTAATGTTGGGAGGGAGGGTGTTCCAAGTTTTAGCAATAGAGTGTGAGTATAGAGATTTTCCTGGGTTTCTAGAAGGTTTGTAGATTTCAAGGAGGTTTTTATCTTCAGATCTGAGGGGTCTGTTTGGTCTGTAATGTTGTATTAGGTCTTCTAGATCTGAACAGGTAGTGGGCCTATAAAATAGGTTGTGTGTTGTAATTAGGTGTGTATATGAAAGCTGCTGTGTTAATTCTAACCAGTTTAAATATTTGAGTGATGTACAGTGATGTGTACAGTAGTTGGAGTTGGTTGCGAACTTTGCAACTTTGTTGTAGCATTGCTGTAATTTAGTTTTGGTGGAGTTCTGCAGATAGGTTAGTAACAGAAACCGTAGAGAAGTGATGGGAGCAGGAAGGTGTTAGCCAGGGTTGCTTTGGATATAGTGGTAAGGAATTGTCTGTTTCTGTAGAGTATTCCTATTTTTTTATGTTTTTTTTATATTCTGTTGAATATAAGGGTCAGAGTTGAGTTTATAATGAATTATAACACCAAGTAGTTTAGTTTCTTGAACAATGTCTAAGATGGCATTGTTGGCTGCATAAATATTTAGTTGGCCTGGATTGATGGTGGTATTTTGGGGTGGAATATCATAAGTTTGTTTTTTTGGGGATTTATTAAGAGTTGGGACTCTGTAAGCCATGATTCAATTGCTGAGAAAGATTGTTGGGTTTTTAGCAGTTCAGGGAGGGTACAGGAGGTGCAGATTAAGATAGAGTCATCTGCATACTATATTAATGTTCCTGGGGAAGAGGAGGTGTATAGATTATTGGCGAATATGTTAAATAGTAAGGGTTCTAAGACAGAGCCTTGTGTTACTCCTGTGGGGTTTGGTAGGAATGGGGAGAGTTGGCTTGACCATTTAACTGCTTGATTCCTATCATGGAGGTAACTTTGGAATCACGGGAGTGTGGAGGAGGAACAACCTAGGCTGGATAGTCTGTTTAATAGTAAAGTGTGTGAAACAATATTGAATGCTTTTGAGAGGTCTAGGGATATTGCTGCTACTAGGTGACCTTTGTCTCTGGCTTTGTTAATGGTGTTTGTTAAGGTTAGTAGTGCTGTGGATGTGCTATGATTTGGCCTGAAGCCATGTTGAGTTTGAGAGAGCAGGTTGTTTTGGAGTAGATATTTCATGGTTTGTTGGTGAATACACCTTTCCATGATTTTGGATAGAGGGGATGGTGTTGATATTGGGAGGAAATTAGAGATTTCCGTGGATTATCCTCTTTTATGAATAGGTGTTATGTGAGATAGTTTCCATATTGTAGGGATTATGGCTTCAGAGAGTGACCTGTTTATTAGAATGCTTACTGGATATGCAATTGAGTCGCCGACGAGTTTTAAGTATTGGGGTGGGAGATTGTCTGTTGATGTGGAGCACAGTTTGAGCTTGAGTAGCAGTTTTTTTGTTTGAGGGGTGGTTATGGGATGGAAAGTGAAAGTATTGTTGGAGGTATTATTTTGGTCAGTGGTATGGTCATGAGATTGATCTTTTGTGGGGGGTGTTAAGGAATTGTTGTTGGTGTGCAGGTTTAGTTGTGAGTTATCTGAAATTGTACAGGTGAGTAAGTCTGCTATGAAGTTTATGAAATGTATGTTAAATTCTTAAGCAATTTGTGCTGGGGGGCACTAGGCGAGACGGAGTGGTCTTTGTTTGAGCCTGGGTTGAGGCCGGTAGTTATAAAGTGCCAACATTTTTTGGGGTTGTACATGTGATGAAGCTGGAGATTGGAGTAGTATGATTGTTTACATTTGTTGACTGTTTTGGTTACTCTATTGCATAAGGTTTTATAAGCTTGGAGATTTTGTTGGGTTCTGTTTTGTTTCCAGTTGTTCCATGCTATCTCTCTTTGCTTTATGAGGTCAATCCAGTTGGCTGTTAATCATGGGGTTTTGTTTATTTATTTATTTATTTATTTTACTCTTTTTTTTATTTTGCAGGGGCCAGACTATCAATTATTTTTAAGAAAGTAGCATTGAAGTATTGAACAGCATAATTTAATGGCAATAATTTTACAGATGACCAGTTTATTCCATTTAGTAGGTTGTTGAGTGTTTCTTGATTGAGTCTAGTGGATTTCTAACTGCTTTTATGGTATGTTCCTTTGTGGTGGGTGGTTGCTCTGATGGCAAAGGCTGGAAGATGGTTGCTTAGTGAATTTGGTAGTGTACCTGAGGAGGAGAAATTGGTTGGGTGGGATACACACATCCAATCAAGAGTGAAGTGGTTAGTGAATGCTGCATTCTCTTGAGGCACCTGTAAAAATGGAGAACATCGATATCTGTGCAGTAACTGAGACCTGGTTCAAGGCTCTACAGAGCACCCCTGCAATACCAGGTTACAACTCTTACCACACTTTTCGGCCACCAAACCAGAACCGAAACACTAAAGGTGGAGGAGTGTCCATATTCACCAAGGATATTCACACCACCAGGCTAGTTGCCCAACACAATGCATCTGAAATTCTCCAGGTGTAACTAACACTAGGTAAGACTGCAGTCCAAATTGTAGCTTGCTACAGACCCCCATCATGCCCCAAGATTCTCACTACACCTTTCTAAACATACTGGAAAATATTAAGATACAACCAAACACCCTAATACTAGGTGATATCAACTACCCTGCCATTAACTGGGAAAACTACTCATGTACCAACACTTTTGCCCAACGGTTCTTGGAATTCATAAATTCCAATGCCCTGGATCAACTAATCCATAGTCCCACCAGGGGCTCCAATATCCTAGACCTGGGCATTACCAACATGGGAAATCGATGCTAAACACCTATGGTCACCCCCTCGTTGGTCAGATCTGACCATAAGCTAATCACCCTTTATATCCACATCCCTCCCCCACCCCCCCAGTAAGGAAACCTCCATAAAAAACTTCTCCAAAGCCAACTTCATGCTACTCAAGTCAGAAGTGACAAACTTCATGACACCCATGCAGATGGGAATGAAAGTTTGACTGCTGAATCCTACACTAATGTACTGTACGAGCACATCCACTTGTGCATGAATCGTGCCATCCCATATAGAACCAAGATACTCTCCTCCAAAAATGAAAGCCAATCTGGTGGTCCCCTGCCATAAACAAACTTTACAACAAAAGGAAGAAACTGTTGCAGAAAAGAGGAAAATCCCAGGATGCAAAAAACTCCCTTACCAGCCTCAGTAAGAAGCTGAGATCCCTCATAAAATCCTCCAAAGCTAGGTACAAAAATAAAATTGCCAAAGATTCCAAAGACAACCACAAGGTATTCTATAGCTATGTCAAGAATCTAAATGGCAATGCTCATGTCTGCTCTGAGCTACAACATAATGGCATTAAATATTCTGATCCCAAGGATACTGCCAATATCCTGGCAGATCAATTCAGTGCCAACTTCACCCCCCCCCCTCACCCCCTATAGGGCCCATCTCAATACCAAAAGATTGCCAAATTCTGGTAATAACGGCCACACAGGTAAAAAACATACTCTCCAAAGCTAAGAATGCAGCATCCATGGGACCAGATGACATCCTGGGCTGTGTGCTGCATGAACTACAAAATGAACTGGCACCTCACCTAAGTGTCATGTTTAATCATAGCCTACCCTCAGGCTTTGTGCCCACTGAGTGGAGCACAGCTACAGTTATCCCACTCCATAAGGGGGGATCTACCTTGGATCCTGGGAACTACCACCCCATCAGTCTGATGAGCCTGTTCTGCAAGGCCATGGAACGTATTATCATGGAACTTATAAACAAAGACATTGGCAACCTTCAAACACTGGACCCCACTCATTTTGGGTTCATGAAGGGCCAATCTTGTCTCCTGAACCTGATTGACTATTTCAAATCAGTCTCCAGAGCTGTGGAAGAGGGTAAGGCAGTCCACACAGCCTATCTGAGCCTCACCAAGGCCTTCAACACCATCCCTCACTCTGGAATCATAGATAAACTTACTAAGCTGAGCATTAATCCATACGTCACTTGATGGGTTGCCAACTAGCTTACTGGCAGAACCCACACAGTAAAAGTAGCCGACTCAAAATCCATCTCCAGACAAGTGAAAAGTGGAGTACCTCAGGGTTCAGTCCTGGGTCTGCTCTTGTTTGGCATCTGCTTCTCTGAAGTACAGGCCAACACTAAGGGACTCTGGCTGACAAAGTTCGCAGATGACTGCAAACTGGGAGCCATTATTGAATCCCCAAATTATGTGGATATTCTACAAAAGGGCCTTACAGAAACAGATGGTTGGTGCCAGAGCCATAGGCTCAAACTCAATGCCAAGAAATGTATAGTTATCCCCTTTGGGAAAAAACATGTACCCGTGAATTACCACATAGGCGGCAGTACACTAAACACCAAAAGTGTGATGAGACTTAGGGACACAGGTGGACAGTGGTCTCACCTTCGATAACCACATCGCCACAACAATCAGGAAATCCTTCTATGTGGCACACCTCATCACTAAGGGCATTTCATTCAGAAAAAAAGAGGTCATTGTCCCACTGTACTCATCCCTCATTAGACCCATTATAGAACACAACTCCCCATTTGGTATGTACCTTTCAAGACATCTGCAACAACTGTAAAGGCCGCAGAAATACCTCACTGAAAGAATCACAGGCCTAAAGCAGATGTCCTATGCTGACCATCTAAAAAAACCTCCAGCTATAATCTGTCGCATATCGTCTACTCAGAGGTGATCTCTGCTTAAATCAAAGTAATTCCAAAGGCAAATATCAACCAGCGGTAGTACTTCCAATATACGAACTTTAATAAAGGCAAAATGCAATAAACACGTAGTAAAATCAAGCGCTTTCGCCTGGTTCCTACCAGGCTTTGTCAAGATAAAAAAATTTAAAACAGTATCTTAATATATACTTATAATAAATCACATGATTTCCAATCAATTAAATAATTAATTAAAACACTTCAATTTAGCAGCATTTCTCTTAAAGAACTATACATCACATTAAATCTAAAAAAACAAAATTAATGTTGAAAACATTTTTAAAAAGTTTTTGTATAAGTCACATTTCATTAAGTAAATATAAATTTTCTGTAACTACCAAATAAATAAATCTGACCAATACATAGCCCTGTTAAATACAGACAAACATTAAATGCTATCCTACAGCCCATAACATGCCCGGTTACTTTAAAATATATAAATGATCGGTGTGTGCTTGGCTTATAGCCTGGCTCTTCTTAATCTAAGAACACTGGCAATGCTAACATTGTCATTGAGTCCAGGAGATTTTGAGGCATTCAATTTTAATTGCCACAAAAGTTCTTTATACTCAAGGAGTGCTACGGCATATGCAAACATTGTTTTGCATTATTGGGAAAGCAAATTCATATTTCAAACTGACTGGACTAAGTATATTATTCACTATAAATGTTTCTTGGATGACATATATATACTTTGGAATGGTGATTTAGATGATTTCAAGGAGTTTATGGCATATATCAATACATCCACGCAATTCCTTTCTTTTACATATAATGTAAGTAATGATAATCTTAGTTACTTGGATTTAACATTATTTAAAGATTATGTTAAGGGTTGTTTTCAATCCAAGATTTACAGAAAGGCCACTTTTTCGAACTCTTACTTACATTTTGAAGGTGGCCACCCTTTCCACCAGAAGAAGGGAATAATAAAAGGATAATTCATCCGGGCCTCTAGAATGTCCAGTAGTGATGAGTTATTTCTTAAGGAAATAAACTTTTTAAAAAAACTTTTTCCTGAAAGGGGTTATCCGGCATGTTTGGTAAACAAAATGGCCAAAGAAGTAACATCTGATAGGGAGCTCAAGTATTTTCCATTGTTGGGTATTGGTCAGCAGATGGTTGAACAAAAGGAGCTAAGAGAACAAGAAGAAAAGTATAGCTCACATAACACTTTTATACACACATTCACTAGGGAATCTGAGCAGGTAGAGCAAACTGTTTTGAAATATTGGCCGGTTTTAACCTTGCAAGAGGACACACAAAGCATAGTATCTACAAAACCCAGTTTTGTAAGGAGGAGGGATACTAATTTGAAGGTAAAAATTGCTATAAAAATCGTGCTCATTCTGTTTCTAGGTTAGGAACGTACAAATGTGGAGCCTGTAGTCAATGTCCTTTCATCTTTAATGATAGTAGTTTATACATTCCCACAAGGAATTTTAAGGTTAAGGCAACTGGTTATTATAACTGTGGGACTAGAGGAGTTGTTTATTTGGGGATATGTATTCAATGCTGTAGTTTCTACGTGGGAAAAACTGAAAGACCTCTAAGACGTAGAATATACGAGCATTTATACGATGTCTCTAAAAAGAAGGATACCAATGCCTTTTACAAACATTTGGCTTTGTGTCCTAGTATGCAGCTCAAGTTTTTAGTTTTGGAACAAGTTGTGCAGGATCAGAGAGGGGGTGACTGGGAAACACTCCTTGAGTATAAAGAACTTTTGTGGCAATTAAAATTGAATGCCTCAAAATCTCCTGGACTCAATGACAATGTTAGCATTGCCAGTGTTCTTAGATTAAGAAGAGCCAGGCTATAAGCCAAGCACACACCGATCATTTATATATTTTAAAGTAACCGGGCATGTTATGAGCTGTAGGATAGCATTTAATGTTTGTCTGTATTTAACAGGGCTATGTATTGGTCAGATTTATTTATTTGGTAGTTACAGAAAATTTATATTAACTTAATGAAATGTGACTTATACAAAAACTTTTTAAAAATGTTTTCAACATTAATTTTGTTTTTTTTAGATTTAATGTGATGTATAGTTCTTTAAGAGAAATGCTGCTAAATTGAAGTGTTTTAATTATTTAATTGATTGGAAATCATGTGATTTATTATAAGTATATATTAAGATACTGTTTTAAATTTTTTTATCTTGACAAAGCCTGGTAGGAACCAGGTGAAAGCGCTTGATTTTACTACGTGTTTATTGCATTTTGCCTTTATTAAAGTTCGTATATTGGAAGTACTACCACTGGTTAATATTCCTTTGCCTTTGGAATTACTTTGGTTTTTGGTTCTTGGTTTGTGACTTTCTATCATTTTATTTGGTTGATCTCTGCTTAACATACAAGGCCGTGTCAAACCCAGAGCTGTTGGACATGCTACACTTAAAGAAATCCCAATCCCTCAGAGCCACATGCTCCAGAGTTCTAAACCTTGTCATCACAATGAACAAAAAATGCTGGAGGGATAGGTTCCTGACCTAGAGACTCCCCAGAGTCTGGAATAGACTGCCCATACATGTCAAGCAGAGTGCCTCTTTGGCCCTCTTCAAAAGGAACCTTGACAATTAGATGGGAGATAGGAAATTCACCCCGGGGATCAGATCATTCTCCCTGCTAAGCAGGGGTTTAGGGAAGTAAATATTGTGGGAAGAAATAGCCACGGAATTGTTATGGCTAGACTTGTATAGGTCCTAGGGCTGATAGCCTAGTACTAACCTATGAACCTAAGTCTTTGTTGTACCTTGTAGGTTCAGTGATTAGTTGCTTAAACCTGTAGAGGTTTATATTTGTGTTTGGAGAGTTTACAGTGATGGCTTGCCAGTTAATATTTATATCTCATAAGATTACGGTTTCTAGTTTGATGTTTTCAGTTGTCTATGACAGTATGTCTTCTGGGACTGGTAAATTTTGTTCCTGGAGGAATATAGATTGTTATGAGACAGCTTTTTTAGAGTTGTTAAGATTTAGGGTATTTATTAGCACTTCAGTATTAATGAATTTAGGGGGTTAGTATGGGTAAGGAGTTATATTGAGTCTGGATAGATACAGGAGTGCTATCCCTCCACCCTTCTTTTTTAGTCTGTCTAAAGATGGTGTAGTTAGGGGGTATAATCTCAGTATCTTTTATTCCAGAGTATAACCAGGTTTCTTGTAGGGCTAAGATGTCTGTGTTGTATTGTTCTATCTGAGCATGCATGGAAGTTATTTTATTGCATAAGCTTCTTAGGTTTAGAGGTTTAGGGACTTGGAGTTAGATTGTGCATTTGGTCCAGGGTTTGGGTGTCTATCATCACTTTGTATTAATTTCAGTATTAGGTAAGTTTGCAGTATGTTGCATTTAGTTTTATAATATGGATTTAGTGTAGGAAGAAGGGGTTTGTTGGTATTGTGGGTTTTTAGTTTGCTGTTGGGGTTGTAGGGGAAAGGATAGTAAAATTGTTGTGGGCAGATATTTGAGTAATGCTTTAGTCTGAATATGTTGGTGGAGGATGTTGTAGTGGTGTAGATGGGTATGGCTGCTTTATTTGTAAGTGATGTGACTGAGCTAAGTAGTATTAATATTATGAATAAAATGGAGAATGTTAGTAGTATCTTATGTGAGGTGTTGGATGTAGTGGGTGTTGGTGGTTGGGATTTATTGGAGTATAGGATCAGTCTATTTGTGGTGTTTGGTGAGTGGATAGTTTAGATATGTTGTTATTTTGGTGGGAAGTGGTGTGATTTGTTGAGAGATGAATGTGGATGGGGTCTGTATAACTATAACTGCAAGGATATGTGCAGGGTTGGTGGGAATGGGGGTAGGGGAGGAGAGTGGAGTGAGCCTGAGCGAAGATATATATATATATATGTGTGTATATATATATATATATATATATATATATATATATATATATATATATATATATATATATGTGTGTGTGTGTGTTTATATAATATATATAAAACTGTGCGGAATCAGTCAAATTAACAGGTTAATTGCCAAACCCTTATCATCCTTCATTGTACCCAGTTGTTTCACTGTACTTGGTAATCTAAAATGCATGCTTATATTTCCCATTTCCTCTATTTAGTGTGTGCACATATTTCTTTTCCTTCAATTTTTTTCAAATTCCCTCTATTATAAAATCATTTCTTTAAATTGCATATTTCTTTTATAAAACCACTGAGTACCTTGGGTTAATTTATTGGTTCTGATTAATTGCCCCTTTACTATATTTATTTTAAGTCATAGGAGATGCAAACTGTTAAAATTAAAATACTATCACTGTTGAATTTCTTATGTACTATTGAAGTAAACACTCTTCACTTTTCTTTTTTTAAGCATAATATCTAAAGACACAATTTCATTTACATTGTAATTAATTGTAAATTTCACATGTTCATCTACCTGCTTTAAGTGATCAAAACAATATAATAACTCATTTTCTGATCCTGTCTAAATGAAAAACAATGTTATCTATAAAATGATATAAAGAGCTTATAAACATTTATAAAAAAACCTTTCTACACTGGGAAGAATAGTTGCTTCTTCCCATACCACTGTATACAAGTTTGCATAGCTGGGGAGCATAACTGCTCCCATTGCTAAACTGTTTTCTGTCTGTACATCTGACCTTCAAAAATTACATAGTTATATGATGTTTTTTTTTTATATCTCTAAGTCCTTTGGGTTTCTAATACCATGACAGGAGTAGACCCCATTTCTAAGTCACAGTACGATTAAAGTTCATGAAAGTAGTATTGTTTCAGTCTTTGATGTCAACCAGAAGTGCTCTTCGCAGCACCCACAATGTGCCCAGTAATGACTCCTTCTACAATTTGTATGGGGTTAAATGTATTGGTTGTTGTTGTTGTTGTTTGTCTTTTGGCTTTTTTTCGGTTAGGGGTCGCCACAGCGGAACTCTGGTCCGCTAATGATTGGCAGTAGATTTTCACAAACGCCGAGGTGCCAGCTCACCATCCAACCTTCAACGAAGGCACGCCCATTTATGCATGTCTTTTGAATGCTCACCCAACCGCGGGGAGGACATGCAGACTCCACACAGAATGCACTCCCCGCACTCCAGCCGAGAATTGAATGGGAGAACCTCTTGCTGTGAGGCAACAATGCTACCGCTGCACCACCACAGATTATTGTATTGGTAATACATCTAAATACGATTATAGATTGTTTTTTATAAGACCCATTGCTCCTGCTACTATTGGAAACTCTGGGTATCTTTCTCCCACATTCTCTTGTTCTTGTCTGCAAATCCAGATATTTTATGACTTTATGCCTCTCTGTACGCAAGACATTGTAATCACTGGGTGTGGCGATTTCAATGACCAGTGCTACTTTTGTCTTCTTTTCATGGATCACTATATCTAGTTTTCTAGCATCTATCTTTTGAACTGCTGGTAATGGGTGATCCCATGCGATATAGACTTCGGCATTTTCTATGATGCTTTGTGGCTTATGTTTCCAATGTTTTTCAGCCACTTTACTACCATAATGTTTGCACAATCCCCAATGCAGCAGTCTTGCCACATTATTATGCCTTTCGGTATACAGCCCTTCTGCCATTAGTATGTCACAACCAGCAATGAGGTGTGCAACTGTTTCCAATTCTGTTTTACAAAACCTACATTTGTCTGTTTCTCCCAATTGTTCAATGGACTTTTTAAACCAGTGTGTATGTAGCCCACTATCTTGGGCTGCCAGTATTAACCTTTCATCTCTTGGTTTGAATTCGCCTCTCCTTAACCATTCCTGCATTTGATCCTGATCAACATGAGGTTCTTCCAGAAGTTTTCTATACTTGCAACTATATTTATGCATTTTCTACATCTCTTGCCTTCTCATCTGGTCCTTTAGCTTATATTATTTCTTTTTTTTTGGCACATTCAGTTGCTGCCTCACTTTTATCTACCTCTGGTTTGAATACCATTCCTGCTTGATGCCATATGCTTCTGCTAATCTAGAGAAGTCATCTTAGATTTATTCTCCTCATGTCTCAAAACTTTCATTATGTTTAGGTCCTGTGAAGTCAGTAGATATGTGAGCAGTCCCACGATTGCAGATCTATACATGTAATCAGTTTCAAGGAGGCCCATCCCTCCTTTGGAGTGGGGAATATATAATCTTCATATGCACTGATTTTAATAAATCATTTGGTGAGCATGAAGCATCCTTCTTGTTTACTTGTCTACTCTATCCAACAAGTTTTGGGGCCAGTCAATCACTCCAGAACTGTAAGTTAGGACAGGAAGAGCAAATTGGTTTATAGGTTGAATTTTTTTCCTAGATGTCAGCGCTGTATTCAGGATTAATTTAAGTCTTCTAAAGTATTCCTTACTAAGTTTTATTCAAATTTGTTTGTGTTTTAATGTTGATCCTTCATCAGTTCCCAAATATTTATACATTCCCTCTTGCTCAAGTTCTTTTATATCACATTCTTGCCCCAAACTGATGTTTTCCTGCTTTAAAGGTTGCTTTTGCATATTTATCGAGACCAAATGACATTCTTATATCATCTGAAAATGTTTTGACAACTTTCAGTTGTGTTTTCAGGTCCTCATCTGATGGGTTATACAGTTTTAAATAATCAACAAATAGAAGATGAGAAGTCTTTATACTTTGTTGTTTTCTAGGAGCCAAATTATAGCCATGATCTAAGCTGTTACGTAGACAGCTTAATGGGTTAAGGGCAAGGCAGAATAGCAGCAGTGACAAAGAGTCACCCTGGAATATCCATTCCCCTTTGAATTTTTATCCCTGGGATAATAATTTGTCATTTATCATGGCTTAATTGCAACGTGGTCTGCCACTGTTTCATGGTCATTGTAATGTAGTCAGTCTTATACATTTTTAAGCACTCTCTTATCCATGAATGAGGGATACTATCAATTGCTTTCAGTTTATTGATGACCCAGAAAGGTTTTATAGAGAATTTGGAAACAAGGTAAAAGGAATTGAAAGACCACAAGAAAAAAGAAGAAATAGAAACATTTTAGATAAATATTTATGAAGATCCTGTGGAGCATAATAAAGATGCTAAATGGGTAGAAGAAGTAAAAGAAAGAATAAGAAGTTCAAATGTACAGGATATAAAAGTAGATGAAATAACGGCCATAGAGATTCAAACAAAGTTAAGAAAAGCCTCTTATTGGAAAACCCCAGGCCCAGATATAGTTCCCTAACTTCTAGTTAAAAGTATTAACATCTTTGAATGAAGATTTAGCCATGAGTAAAAACTATTTACCTGCATACCCTGAACAGACACCATTCTGACTAACAACAGAAAAATCAATGTTCCTACTTGAGTGAACCTGCAAGCTACCCTAAAAACTATAGACCAATAACTTTCCTTATGATGATGTATAAGCTATACAATGGAATTGATGCCGACAGAGTTCATAGTCATTTAGAAGAAAATTCAATTATGGCAATAGAACAAAAGGGTAATAAAAGAAAAGCATTTGTTGTTAAATAAAGTCATACAGGAGAACCGTAAAAGGGGGAAGAATCTAAGTATGGCATGGTTAGACTACAAAAAAGCTTTTGACAGTATCCCACATTCATGGATACAAGAGTGCTTAAAAATGTATAAGATACACCCTACACTGATAAACTGCATCACAGCGACCATGAAACAGTGGCAAATCAGTCTGCAGTCAAGCCATGATAAAGGACAAATTATTATTCCAGGGATAAAAATTCAAAGGGGGATATTCCAGGGTGAATCTCTGTCATCGTTTCTGTTTTGCCTTGCCCTTAACCCACTAAGTTGTTTGCTTAACAGATTAGGTCATGGCTATAATTTGGCTTCCAAAAAGCAACATAGTGTAAAGACTTATCATCTTTTCTTTGCAGACAATTTGTAACTGTATAGTTCATCAGATGAGAAACTGAAAGCACAACTGCAAGTAGCAAAAACTTTTTCACATGATGTAAGAATGTCACTTGGTCTTGATAAATGTGCAAAAGCAACCTTTAAAGCAGGACTGAGACAACATCAGTTTGGGACAAGAATGTGATATAAAAGAACTTGAGCAAGAGGGAGTGTATAAATATTTGGGAATTTATGAAGACACAATAATAAATTATAAACAAATGCAAATAAAACTTAGGAATATTTTAGAAGATTTAAATTAATCCTGGAAACAGTGTTGACATCTAGGAACAAAGTTCAAGCTATAAACCAATTTGCTCTTCCTGTCCTAACTTATAGTTTTGGAGTGACTGACCGGTCCCAAAAGGTGTTGGATAGATTAGATAGGAAAACAAGAAGGATGCTTCATTCTCATCAAATGATTTATAAAAATCAGTGCATATCATATTCCCCATTCCGAAGGAGGTATGGTCCTCCTTGAAATTGATTACATGTATAGATCTGCAATTGTGGGATTGCATACATATCTGCTGACCTCACAAGATCCAAACAAAGTGAATGTTTTGAAACATAACGGGAATAAATCTAAGATGACTTCCCTGCTTAGTCTAATAGAAGCATATGGGCTTTAGGTGGGAATAGAATATAATGTGAAGGATCAGATGAGAAGGCAAGAAATGTGGAAAAGGCATAAATATATTTGTAAGTATAGAAAACTCCTGAAACAACCTCATGTTGATCAGGATCGAATACAGAAATGGTTAAGGAGAGACAAATTCAAACCAGAAGATGAAAGGTTAATATTGACAGCCTAAGATAGTGGACTATGTACATGTTAGTTTACAAAGTCCATTGAACATGTGGGACAAACAGACAAATGTAGGTTTTGTAAAACAGAACTGGAAACAGTTCCAACCTTGTTGCTGGTTGTCACATATTAATGGCAGAAGTACTGTATACTAAAGGGCATGTTAATGTGGCAAGACTGTTGCACTGGGGATTGTGTGAACATTATAATATTGAAGTAGCTGAAAAATCACTGGAAACATGAGCCACAAAACATCATGGAAAATGACGAAGTCTGCATCACATAGGATCTCCCATTACCAACAGTTAAAAAGATGGATGCAAGAAAACCAGATATAGTGGTCCATGAATAGAAGACAAAAGTAGCATTGATAATTGAAATTGCTACACCCAGTGATTACAGTTTCTTGGGTACAGAGAGATACAAAGTTATAAAATATCAGAATTTGCAGGCAGAAACAAGAGCAGTGTAGAAGAAAAATACTCATACAGTTCCAGTAGTAGTAGGAGCAATGGGTCTTATAAAAAACAATCTACAATCTTATATGTTACCAATACATGTAACTCCATACAAATTGCAGGAGTCATTACTTGGCACATTGCGGCTGCTGTGAATAGCACTTCTGGCTAACATCAAAGATTGAAACAATACTAATTTCATGAACTTTAATCATACTTTGACTTAGAAATGGGCTGCATTCCCATCATGGTATTAGAAACCTTAAAGACTTGGAGAAATTAAAAAAAGAGAGATACCATTATATCTGTTATTTACTAGGTCATATAAATATAGGGTGATTCCCCAAGATTGGAAACATGCACTTGTTAAACCCTTATTTAAGGGAAAGAGGAGTAGTACAAACCCAGGGTCATACAGACTCATACATCTACTTTCATGCTGAGGAAAAATAATGGAGAGGGTTATACTGGATAAATTACTGTCAGAACTGGAAAGGTTGGGACTTCATATATCAGCATGCATATGTTGACAATAGATCTATTGGTAGCGTTGTCGCCTCACAGTTAGACGTTGCCCGTTCGATTCTCAGTTAGAGCGTCTTCTGTGTGTCGACATGCGTGAATAGGCGTTCCTTCGATGAAGGTTATGCGTTAGGCCCGGCATGCCAGCACGTAAAAATCTACTGCCAGTCATTAGCGGACCGGAGTTCCGCTGTGGCGACCCCTAACCTGGAAAAGCTGAAAGACACAAACAAACCATCTGTAACTTGATGTTCTATAACAATATAATGACTGCTATGAATGAAAAATTGTGCTGTGATGTAATTTATATAGCTTTAACTTAAGCATTTGATAAGCTCAAACATAAAACACTGATTGATAAATTAGAACAGCTAGGTATTAATATACTCTTGATAAGATAAATAGCTGCATGGCTTTCAAATAGGACATGGCAAGTATCAAACAGCAATTGGATAGGTGAAATTCGAGGTTACAGTTGGGGTGTCCCATGGGGCCCTATCCTAGGCCCACACTTGTTTAGATTGTATCTTTCAGATCTATCTTTTTCATCTGAGGTGTTCTACAGTCTGCATGCAGATGACTTGAAAATGGGTAAACTGATTACATGCATTTTTAATACGCCATGCCTGCAAAAGAACTTTACTAAATTGACAGTTTGGGTACTGGAGAATAATATGCTGAAGAATACATCAAAAACTAAGCATATGAGATTTAGGAGACATAAATTGAAAGGTGAATATTTAATGTTAAGTTGTCTATCTCGCCTTCATTCTTGCTGGTTGGGTTCGGAGCCGATCCTCGGCTACGACTCGGCTATCTTCAAAACCTCGAGAGCTGCTTACTAGCTCGAGGCCCCGCCTATATCCCATGATGCCAGGCACTAGATACCTAGATCTCATTTGCCGCTTCTGCTACGAGGTTACATTTACTGGCTCAGGTCGTATTTTTTCACTTTATTGATATATATTTAGAACTTGTATATTATTAGTTAGAATAATTAATGTTCATACATAGTTGTAGTATTGCAGGTATTTGTTAGTGTTTAATCCCCCCCCTTGAAAACTCATTTTCTTTTTAGAGAGTTTTCCCCTCCCTCCCCACTCCCATTTTCCTCTTTAAGGTAAGCCGTTTCAGTTAGAGGCTTATCCTTGTTTCCTTTTTTAAGGTAGTAAAAATTTTTTTTTTTCATTAGAAATTGTGGTAGTTGGTAGGTCCGTTTAGCCTTTCTTATATTATAAAGTGTGTGTGTGCTGTTAGGGTGTGGTAACTTTGTGGACTGTGTGTGTTTTTTTCTAGTTACCTACTTCCCTTTGTACTCTTTGTAATTTGATTTTTCCTTTACAGGAATGTCTAAAGACACAAAAGTGTCTGGATTCAAGAAGTGTGACTCATGCTGTCAGAAAATGTCACTGACAGATGGTCACACTTCTTGTGTCTATTGCTTGGGCGCCCTACACCTGCAGGACTCTTGCTCGGTATGTCACGCCTTTAGTCCAAGAGTCCTGCAGGAGCGTAGGAATAAGCTTATCCTTAGGGGTTTGCTTAAACCTGAAGGATTACCGGCCAAGGCTCAGTCAGTGAAACCTTCCAAGCCATCGAAGCCGCCGGCTCCCAGTTCGAGCCATCGTCGGGTGTGGCGTTTGCTTCAACTTCGGTTCCAGCTGGAACCCAAGTACCTATCTCCAAGCTAACTTCGGCTTCGACTGGAGCCGAAGTACCTATCTCTCATTCGGCCCTGACTCTTCTGTCGGACCCGTCAGGGAGTCGGAAACGCTCCGGATCACCATCCTTAGAGTCGATACATTCAGCTCCGGGGTCGCCCTTGTTGCAGTCGGAGAGTAGTCATCGATCCCACTCTTCTCGGTCGTCTAGACTATCTGACCATGATTTGGAGAGAGTGGTGAGCAGGCTTTTAAAATTGCAGGCCCTGGCTAAAATGCTATCCAGCCCCCCTCATCAGGGTTCGGCTCTACCTGTCTCTGCAGTAGTTCCTCCTTCGACTCATCCCTTGAGCTCGGAGCCGGAGCATGCTGAGGCTGGGATCGTGGGACCATCGGCACCGATACCTCCCCTTTCGGTTCCGTCGTCGGCTCCAATCTCTTCCATGGTGCCGTCCTTGGAGGGATCTGGGCGCCAGGACTCCCTCATTGGCTCCAAGGGGGCAAGTGGCATCGGACCCTTGTCCGACCCCATTCTCCCTCTCGGTGCTTCGGCGCAGGTGAGTTCAGCTCCTACATCAGCTTCGGAGCTGTCTCTCTTGGTGCCGGGAAGGATTCAGGTCTCTTCGGAGCCAGAGCCTTCTCCGATATCGGGAAGAGGCGCCTTCGAGGTCATGAGGATTGTGCTGACATCTGAGTCAGCCTCACGGTCAGCCTCATCGGCTCCTCCCCCCATTGTGCCTGCTTCTGCCTCTGCCCCTCCTCCAGACCCCAAGCATGGGGAACAAGTGCTCCAGGGCACCCCATTGGTTGTATCTTCCTCTTCCGAGGCCTCCCCCGTTCATTCAGAGGAGCCCCCTCGAAAGAAGAAATGCAAGAGGAAGCATGTTGACTCCCCTGAGTCTGTCACTTCAGATACCGACTTGGAGGAGTTGGAAGGGTCCCTGAGATCCCCCTCTGAGGACGTCTCCTTCTCAGACATCCTTGTGATTCTTAGGCAGAGGGGGAACTGGACTACCCTTAACCCTTCTGAGGATGAGTTGGTATTCCTGGACACGTTTGGATCCCAACCCTCCACCTCCTGGGTGTCTTCACCTTTCGATCCACTGATGTCTATGGTGGCTCGAAAGATGTGGTCAGCTCCAGACACAATGGAACCAACTCCCTGCAGGCCCACAAAATTTATTACTGCCCCACAAGACAAGCAGTTTCTGACCAAGGGTGTTCCCGTTGATGCCATGGTGGTAGCAGCGGCCACAAAAAAGGAGTTGGCTGAAACGTCTTTGTCTGTCCATCCCCCTAATAAGGAATCTAGGATGATGGACAGGTATGGGAAGTGGATGTTTTCCTCAGCGACCTTCTCCATGAGGTCACTGAACTATTTCTGCCACTTTACCTGCCTTCAAAGGGATCTCCTTAAAGAGCTAGGAGATACCCTTCAAGATCCATCAGCTGCGGAGGCCCAGGCTAAGGTTGCCTCCCATCTGGCAACTCTTAATTCGGTAGTAAACACCTCCATGCGGCTCATCTCTTATGCAGCCGATGGCACGAGTAGGGCCGCAGGCACAGGCGTGGCTTTGAGGAGGCACGCTTGGTTGCGGTTATGCAACTTTGCGGAACTCTTCAGAGCGTCTTTCACCAACACCCTCTTTGATGGTTCTGCTCTGTTTGGACCACAGGTGAAGGATACCTTTACCAGGTGTGAACAGGAAGGCAAGACTCTCTCTGCTATGGGAGTCTGTTTTTCCACTCCTTCAAGACCGTATCCCAAGGGTCAGAAGAGTGGAAAAATGTGGTTCTGGAAACCCCAGGGAGCCGTGCCTGACACACGTGGAGAGTTTCCCTCCAGGGACAGAGGAGGGAACAACATAAACGCTGCCCTAGGGGCAGAGGGGGTCCGCAAAATCAGAGCCAAAGAGAATCTTTCTCTGACAAGCCCTTCCAGCATCCCTGAAGTGCTGCCTGGCTGTCCACCTTTGGAGGCAGTCGAGGGAAGATTATCGCTGTACCCAAAAGCCTGGCAAAGTATAACACAAGAAAAATTGGTACTGTCTATCATATCTGAAGGCTACAAAATCCCCTTCCTTTGCACTCCACACATTCCCAACAAATCCCTTCCAGATGTTCCACCCAATCTAAGGGATCAAGCAGTTCAAGAAATTTCAAAACTGCTAAGAAAAAGAGCCATTCAGTCAGTCTCAGCAGACCAGCAAGGATCCGGAATTTACCCCCCAGGGTGTTCACCAAATGTTTGGCAGTAGTTACCGTTCACCTGAGATGGCAAGGATTCCAGGTGTTTCCATATTTAGACATCTGGCTCCTTACTGCAACCACCTGCTGCGAGCCAGAGACTACACCATCCAAATTTGCTCCAAACTAGGCATCACAATAAATTTAGAAAAGTCTGCATTGTTGCCTTGGCAATCTATCACCTTTATAGGCGCAAACTTAAATACAAAGGACATGTCAGCAAGACTTCCAGTAGACAGAGTGTTAGACATTCGACGACATCTGCAGGTCTTATTAGGATGCAAAAGAATTCAGGCCAGATTCGTCCTAAGAACATTGGGTCTCATGGTAGCGGCTATCATACTAGTCCCCCTTGCACAATTTCACATGAGGATTCTTCAGTGGATGCTGTTCACACAATGGTCCTTCCAGCAACTCCCAATGTCTCACATGATAATGATCACACAGTCATGCAAAAAACATCTTGTTTGGTGGATGGTTTCCCCATCATTACACCAGGGCAGACCATTTGTTCTTCCTCCTCCAGTAGCTACGGTGACCACGGATGCCTCCCTGATCAGGTGGGTGGGGGCATTTTCAGGGCAGAACAGTCCAAGGCACCTGGCAGCCTCACGAGTACCATCTGCATATCAACGTCTTGGAGATGAGGGCCGTGCTTTTAGCGTTGCAAGCTCTTCAGAACACTCTTCCCACCGGGACCATTGCAATTCAAACAGACAATATGTCAGTAGTATGGTACATCAACAAGCAGGGCGGAACCAAGTTCTAACCCTTATGTCGAGAAGCACTCAGACTTTGGCAGTGGGCGATCTCTTCCCAACGGTTTCTGATAGCAGTGCACATCCCTGGGAAGTCCAACGTTATAGCAGACAGGCTGAGCAGAGCAATTCTCATGCCTCACGAGTGGTCTCTCAATCAGACTGTGGCGGACAAAATCTTCCGCAAATGGGGTCAGCCTTGCTGCGACCTTTTTGCCACCCCCTTCAACAGCAAGTGTGACAATTTCTTCTCTCTCCTCCCTCTTCCCGGACACTTCCTCAGAGACACTCTAGTTCACGATTGGCCTCAGGGACTTCTTTTTGCATTCCCTCCATTTCCCCTGATTCCCAAACTAATACAGAAAGCTACCACATTGGAATGCAAGATGATCCTCATTGCCCCTTACTGGCCTCGACAAATTTGGTTCCCGTTCCTGCGTCATCACCTTCTGGAGCAGCCCTGGACCCACTTCCAGACCTCCTGATCCATCAATCGGGTGGGCTGCACCAATCTCTTCAGCTCACTGCTTGGTTGCTCCACTTCCGACCTTAGCCAGGCTTCCGAACATCTCCCACTCGGTGCGTGAAATCATCTTATCCTCGCATAAGTCTACCACTAGAAAAACTTATGCTAGTAAGTGGAAACGTTTTTCCTTATGGGCAGAGACCAGGAATATAGATCCCTTTTCAGCCCCTGTGCACCATATTTTAGAATTTCTAGCAGAACTTTTTCGAGCTGGATCCTCTTCTGCCACGATTAGAGTTCAGCTAGCTGCAATTTAAAACTTTCATATGGGCCTAGCTGATACAAGCATCATGTCCCATAAGCTTTGTAAAGCCTTTCTTAAAGGGACCACTCTACTCAGGCCCCCAGTAAGAGATCCCCACCTCCGTGGGATCTGAATTTGATTTTAGCTTCCCTGATGCTGCCCCTTTTTGAACCTGCAGCTTCTTTTTCTTTGAAGTGTCTTTCTTGGAAAACCCGTCTTCTGGTTGCAATTACGTCGGCTAGAAGTGTTTCTGAACTTCAGGCTCTTTGTGTTCGTCCTTCTTACCTAGTTTTTCACAATGATAAAGTTTCTCTTCGGACTAACCCTTCCTTTCTTCCAAAGGTTGCTTCTGATAATAATTTGAATCAGTCCATTGACCTACCAGTGTTTTTTCCAAATTATTCCAACAAAGCGGAATACAAATTACATCAGTTGAACGTTCATAGACAATTACGCTTTTATTTGCATAGAACCAAGCAAATCAGAATATCATATCAGTTGTTCCTGTCCTATGCTGAGGGTAAACAAGGTATACCAGTGTCAAAAGTAACCTTATCTAGGTGGTTGACATCTATTATTACATTTATATATCAGTTAAGGAATAAAGAGCTTCCTGCTATACCAAAAGGTCACTCCACTAGAGCTCTAGCTACTTCAGTGGCCTTTCAGGCAAGATTGCCAATGGAAACTATTTGTGCGGCAGCTACATGGGCCAATCCTCATACCTTCATTTCACATTATAAGCTGGATGTGGCCTCCAGGAGCAGAGCTGATTTTGGTTCCACTGTTCTGAAGAGTCTGTTCTGATGAGCCATCCAGGATTGAGGTGCTAGGGACGCTGTCCCAACCAGCAAGAATGAAGGCGAGATAGACAACTTAACATTAAGAAGTTATGTACCTACCATAACGTTCCATGTTAGTTGTCTTCTTCTCGCCTTCTTTCTTGCGTCCCACCCTCCATCCCCCTATCCTAGTAGACCGAGAAGAGTTCCTTATGTTTTTTTATCACTGGCTGAGTCTTCTCTGGCTATTACTTCTCACTGTCAGTCTCTCCAGTAGGTTCATGCATCCTACTACAGTTTACTGTATTATTATTATTATAATTGTTATTATTATGTCTGTAGTTAGGTTTACCAAATGAGATCTGGGTATCTAGCGCCAGGCATCATGGGATATGGGGGGGGGGGCTCGAGCCAGTAAGCAGCTCTCGAGCTTTTGAAGATGGCTGAGTCGGAACCGAGGATCGGCTCTGAACCCAACCAGCAAGAAAGAAGGCGAGAAGAAGACAACTAACATGGAACGTTATGGTAGGTACATAACTTCTTAATACAACACACAGTGATTGAAACTATAGACTCATTTAAGGACCTGGGATTCTAGTTAGATCCAGCTTTGAGTTTTTCTAATCATATCAAAAAAATGATTAATGTTAGTTATATAAAAAGATTTAGAAATTCTAAAATCAGAAATGATGAAGTCATTGTTTATTAGTTACATTAGTCCCAAACTTGAGTACGGAACAACAATATGGAAATCTTATAAGAAACCAAGCATGAGTAAACTGGAAAGAGTACAGTGGAAATATACCAAGGGCATCAATGGAGGAGAACATTTAAGATGCCCTTTGATTTCACTGTTGCAGTATTCATTACAATAGGGATCCCCTGCCAAGGGCGGCCCGACATCCAGCCAGTATACCAAAGCCTTTAGGTTGCTTTAAGGTACATCGTATGTCACAGGTATTCTCCTTATGTAGCATATGACATAGAGGTAACATGGGTCCCTATCAGTTAATTGAACACACTATTTCATGAACACCTCTTTGTCGAACCCAGTTAAACAAAATCTTATTCTGTCAACCAATCATTTTATCAAAGTTTTTCCTGGAGAAAAAAAACAGTGGACCATCACTGGGGATTTGCTGATTTCCCCACTGTAGTGCAATCTTGGAGTTGGTATATTAAGTTAGGGGGTGTGGGGGGTGCAGCCCCCCCCACCAAGGTGGGTTTTAAATAGTGCTGTTTTTGTTGCAGTCGCTGGGTTGGCCAAGTGGTTGTTTACCTTGGGAAAATATTTTGTTTAAATGATCGTTTGATGGATTAAGTTTCATTTAATTGAGTTCAATGAAGAGGCGCTCACAGAATAGTGCGTTTGGTTAACTGATATATACTCAAGGTAACATCCAGACATACCATCCTCAGAACTTTTTTGCCACCAGTTCAAACTCCATTTCTTGATCGTCATTCTGAATGTCCATTCCGTTGCTGGTTCACTAAACCATTTCAGATAAGTGCCCCATTTGTTTGTTTTTTTAATTTTATCTTTTTCTTTTTGTATTGTTGCTTGTGGGGTTTCATGTCATCCAAGAAAGGTAAATGGCAGTGTGGAAGACAGATTCCCCATAAAAACCATAATGAGCAGTGCTTATTTTGTCTAGGCTCTTCCTCAGCCATACATCCTGTTCAGTTTGTCAGGCCTTTGTTCTGAAGGCACTCTGTAGTCGGCTTTCTTCTTTGGCCTTGTATTTGGAGAATCAACATCTTAAGCTTTTAGCTTTTAAAGACACACAATGGAAGGAACTTCTCACTCCGAGGGACAGCCATCCATGAATAAGGAGGTCAAGCAGCCTAGGTTTGATTCTTCTGCTTGCAGTCATCACAGGACATCTCTCCTGAGGCAAGTGAAAGCCTGCAGGTTTGCTCAGCTCCGCCGTTGTGTTCTTTTTGCTTTGGCCGTCTTGGAGGCCAGTGTGGATTCAACCTTATGCATGTCCTTGAAGGCCTTGCAGACATCTGCTTTGGATGTTCAGGGGGAACTTTGGCAGATTATTTCCAAGGAGCCTAGGGGTATTCCTCAGATTTTGGTACGAAGTTCCGACTACTACTGAATGCCATCCAGGGTTGGAGTTTTCTAAGTTTTATAAGGTGGATGGCCCATTGAAGAAAAAGCAAAAGACTAAGCATCAACCACCGTAGAAATTCCAATATATTAAAACAACCAACCAGATGGACAGCACAATATTACACACATTTTTTATTAAAACAAAAAATATAACTTCTCTAGCACCTCAACTTTGTTGTCTTTACAGAGTGTAATACTTCATTCTAAAACACTCCATTATATATACCCAAGATCTACCCATTACATCATTAAACAATGAAACAATTAAACAATAAAGCAATTAAATAATTGAATCAAATACCTCCAATTACACTCATTGAGTATAATTAAAGATATTTAATTTAATTATTTAATGATATAATGGGTAGATCTTGTGTATATATAATGGAGTGTTTTAGAATGAAGTATTATACACTGTAAAGGCAACAAAGTCGAGGCACTAGAGAAGTTATATTTTTTGTTTTAATAAAAAGTGTGTGTAATATTGTGCTGTCCATCTGACTGGTTATTTTAATAAAAGACTAAGCATATTTCTCCAGCTGCTAAGGACCTGCAGAGTGAATGGCAGAATTTTAATCAGGGGTTGCTTAATGCTTTGATGGCTTTAAAACCTCCTCATGGCATCTCTGTTCCAGCCCTCCCCTTGGTCCTCCACTCCCATTAAGAGACCCAGGGAACAGGATTTTTTTAATGGGATTGTCCCCAGGTTTCTGAAGTAAAGAAGAGGTATTAAGAGCTCCTGCAAATGGACTCACCTAGACCTTCTGCTGTTCCTCCTGTTTTGGCTGCTTTGTTGGATACCTTTTCTACAGAATGTAATGTTCCTGATTCCCAGCCCCTTGCCCCAAAAAACCTGATAGGTATTATATAGTGTCTGGGGACTGTACATTTATATATAGGTGCCCTTCTGCTGACCCTGCTGTGATGTCTGTGACTTTTGACAAGCCATCTCAGTTACTGCCTTCTATTAAGTTACTTCCTTCCGCTAAAGACAGCAGAACTATGGATAGACTAGGTAAGAAGGTTTATACCTCTGATAACTTAGCTTTTTACCTCTGCTACCTTTGCCTTTAGGGCTGTCAGTTTTCAGACCCATATGTCCAGGTATATTTTGGTGGTTCTTTCCCAGGCTTGTCAGGTCATTTCTTATCTCCCAGACTCTGAAGGGAAGACTTCTGCTCTTTCTCTGTTAGGGACTTTGTCCCAGGTGGCTCACCATTCCATTAAGTGTAGTTATGATGCAGCAGATGCTTCTTCTAGAACTGCTGCCTTTGGTTCTGTGGTGAGGAGATATTCCTGGCTTCCGGTTCAACCTTTGCCTGATGATATTAAGGCTAAGTTGATGGATACTCCTCTGGACAACAAACACTTGTCTGGTGAAGCTGCTGCTGATTTGATTGAGTCTCATCAGGATAAGGACAAGGCCTTGCAGGAACGTAAACAAGTTTTTGCTTCTACAGTGCCTAAATTTCAGAGAAATTATCCCAATTACTCTCTTCGTAGGCAGTCTTGCCCCCCCCCCCCCAGGGAAGAAGGGTGGGAAGTGGGCTCTTCCTACTAAAGCTTCACCAAACTTCTGTACCACAGAAGTCTCCTTTTCCTGACAAACCAGGTGTTGTCTGACTATCCTTCCTATTCTTCTCAGCCACATTCCTATTTCTCTTCATATTTCCCTTTCTCTTCCTGTTTGGTTAAAGATTACTCAGGATTCCTGGGTTCTGTTCATTACCTGCTTAGGGTATTTTATGGTCTGGAAATCTCTTCCTCCTTTTATGGGCATTTCTCAGCCCCCTCAGGAACAATTTCCTTTCTTTCCATGGGTGCTTTGGGATCTCTTGACTCAGGGTACTATTCAGGAAGTCCAAGTTTCCCAAAGAGGGAAGGGGTTTTACTCCAGAATGTTTCTCGTGCCCAGGAAAGAGGGCACTTGGAGACCTATTCTGGACCTTTTTCTGAAGGTCCCCTCTTTTTGAATGATGTCATTTCAAACTTTGTTCCCTCTTCTGCTTCCTCAACCTTATCTGATGTCTCTGGACCTCAAGGATGCTTATCTTCATATATATCCTGATGTATCCCCTTTTCAAGAAGTTTTTATGTTTCTCTGTTGCTTCCTGACATTTTCAGTTGTCTGCTTTGTCCTTTGGCCTTTCTACTGCCCTAAGGGTATTCACTAAATGCCTCGCTTCTGTGATTGCTTTTTGCAGGCTAAGGGGGAATCAAGTCTTTCCCTACTTGGATGACCTCCTGTTTCAGGCATCCTCTCCAGAGACTTTGTTGCAAAATCTTCATTTTGCAGTCTCCCTTCTGCAGAGCCTGGGGTCCACTATAAATTTCATAAAGTCCTTTCTGACTCCTTCTCAGGATCATGTCTTTCTGGGTACAGGATCCAGTCTGTACCTATACTGGCATCCCTGTCTCCTCCCAAGGCCCTAACTCTCAGTTCCTTTTTTCAATCCCTTCTTCTCCTGATGTCAGTAATAACAAGGGAATTTCTGAGAACTCTGGGGTTCATAGCTTCCACCACTCCTATACTCCCTTTGCCAAACTCCACATGGGAAAACTTCACTGGTTTCTAAAGTCCGTTTAGCTTCAGAATCCTCATCCCCTTGAATTTTTGGTTCCTCTTCTTCCATCTCTCAAGCAGGAACTTCAGTGGTGGATTCAGCAGCTGACCGTCAGTCCAAGGCACCCTTTTCATCTACCTCTTCCCTCTCAGGAGCTGTTTACAGAAACTTCAGACATGTGATGGGAAGCAGCTTTTGGCTTCCTAAAGGTGTAGGGAGCCTCCTCATCAACAGAAAGACCACATCAACGTCAAGGAGGTGAGAGCTCTTCTGCTGGTTCTTTAGGCTTTTCATCCTCTTTTCTCCCCAGGACCTCTCAAGGTGTTTACAAACAATACCACAGTGATGTGGTATGTAAACAAATGGGGGGACAAGGAATTTTCTTCCTTGCCAGATGGCAATCCTATTGTGGGAACTAGCTATCCAGTATCAAGTGACTCTTCATGCAGTTTACATTCCTTCAGGTCAAAACATTGTGCATACTCTCTGAACAGGTCTATACCTCAATCCCATGAATGGATGCTACACAGGGATGTGTTTTCTGACATTGTCCACCAGTGGGGTACTCCTGAAATGGATCTGTTTGACTCCCATCTGAGCAGAGAGTTTCCTCTATTTTTGTGCCAGAGTCCCAGGTCTTCTGGTTTGGAAGGTGGGCACCCTCTTTTTTTCTTGGAAGAGAATTTTTTTATGCTTTCCATCCCCTTCCTCTCATTCCAAAAGTCTTGTTTAAAATACAACAGGATGCTGCCAAAATTTTGTCGGTGACTCCTTTTTGGCCGAGACAGCATTGGTTCCCTCTTCTTCTGCATTTATCCAAGGGCATCCATCACAAGTTACCTCACAGAGTGCACCTACTCTCACAAGACAAGGAATCTCTCGTCCATCCCCACCTGTCTACTCTTCAACTGACACTTTGGGTGATAGCATTCTGATTACACACAGACATCTTTTTTTCTGAGGACGTGCTTAGGGTGCTGCAGGTGTCCAGGAAACCCACTACTAGGAAGTCCTACTTATCCAAATGGAAGAGATTTTCTGTTTGGTATCTTTCTTGTAACCTGGATCCACTTTCTGTGGATGTTCCTTTTGTTCTATCTAACCTATGCGTTCCTACTGGGGCTCTCATTTCTGAGGATGGTACATCTGGACATCACCATTATGCCTTAGGCTACATGAGGAGCACACGTGTGAGGTATAGCGTACCTTAAAGCATCCTAAAGGCTTTAGTATACTGGCTGGACGTCAGGCAACCCTTGGCAGGGGAAGTCTATTGTAATGAATACTGAAACAGTGAAGAGTAGGACATCTACCAATATGGTAAGATCTTACACAACTGTACTTTATTCTAAAAGACTAAAATAGCTGAACTTGTACAGTGTCTCATACCGATATTTAAGAGGAAATGTTATTCAGGTATATAAAGCATTTAGAGACAACTACCTCTGGGCGTGTTTGGGGTATTCAAAAAGTATTACCAGAATCTTCAGACAGTCTATGTACAAGATTCTATAGGAATGAGGCGTGTAATAATTAGTTCTCTGAAAGAGAGCAGCTGATGCATGGAATAGACTACATTAAAACAAGCATTAGTTTAGATATTTTTAAGAACAGTCTGAGTACTTATTATGGGAATAACTGTTTTGGAATATTAACAGGCTAGAAGAGCATTATTGCCGTTGCTTAAAATATTTGCATGTATTAACTCAAATGGCAAAAATGCCAAATCACAAAAGGTCAAAACAGTTAATTGACTGCACAGTCATAAATGGTTTAAAACAACAAAATAATGTTTTGTGGGGGGGGGACAAGATCCTCCATATCACCAACATAGAGGGTAGGATTTCATACCTCCTGCTATTATATGCCAACTCTAAGACTGCAAAGAGTGGGGAAAAGGGAAAACTCTGTCATCCTCAGTGACTGATGATCTCACTCAAAAGTAATCCCATGTTTTATGACAGAATATGAATCAACCAAAATATTTAATAATTACTCAGAGTTGCTGATGTTGTTAAAAGTTATCCTGCCAAGGTGGTTAGACAAGAAAATGTTTATTTGGTTTCTGACTAAGATCAAAATGATTTTTCACTGTTTATACTTTTCATAGTTGAATACTAGGCTAACTGCTCTGAAGGGTCATTTTAAGCCTAGCCCATAACCCAAGGCCAGAAACAAACCTTGTACCTTGTGTCTCTATAAGGTGAAGACTGTAACCATTATGCCAAACCCACCCCCTTGGTTATGCCAACCCCTCCCCCACCCCAGCCATTTCTGCCAGGTCTTCCAGGTCTGTTATATCTTTCAAGAACTATTCTGCTACTGTCTACATTGATTATGAGAAGATGATGAGGGCCTTTTTGAATGTCCAGAAAAAAAAATTATTTTCTCTTCATCGTCTGGTACCAGGGCAAACAGAAGTGTTCCTTCCTTGCCATCCTTTTCAGCCATTTCATTCCAGTTCTCCTTATAGGTCTTCCATGCTAACAGTGTTATCAATGTCAGTGGCTCTATTTTCAGTGTTAAGAGTTTCAGTATTACCAGTATTTGGAGTTCAGCCATTAGGGGTAGATTTTGGTGTTAAAATTTATGTGGTCATTGCTAGTCTTGTCTAGATCAGTCTTCAGGCCCATGACCTCAAGACTTTTAAAGTCAGGCTGTGGTTCATTGGACCTGTTGACTCCATTGTCGGTGGTCAAGTCATTGTGGTTGGACTCAGTGATGATATTCTCAGTGCTAACATCAGCCTTAATGGGTATCAGCCTCAGGAAGTCTCTGCTGATACCCTCAGCCATGAACTGGGCATTGACTTTTTTCTGAACATCAGTGATTTAAACAGTTCTGCATTTACTTTCCTCAGCACCTGTTCCTGCACTGACCAAGGTCTCAGCTTTAGACATTTTTTTGTCTGGTCCTTCAGCCACACATCGTTTTCATCAACAGAATACAGGTGTCTAAGAGGCCCCTGCAGGATCCAAAGGACATATATGGACTCATTCAATTATTTTCTTTGTCCTCAGATCCAGCACTTCCAAGGTCATGTAAGAAGCTTTGGTGCAATGGAGTCACCTGGACTCATCATTGGAGTCACCACCCCAGATACTGATAACGGAGAGAGCACTTATCCATGTATTTTCCATGGAAGATTCTGCAGGAAGCCTTTATATCCATTTGCCTTTCCCTGGATAGTCACCCTGAGGACAAGATAGTGAGTATGTAGTCAGGATTGAATGGGAAGAACCCAAAGTTGTGGCACTTGATCTGAAGATCCCAGACAAGCCTACTGGCCTCCCAAGTATTGGACATGCTGGGTGTAGACTCCCAAGCCAGACTATCATTGCTGCAGCTGCTATTAGAAAGGCTGCTACACTGTAGAGTCCAGCTGTTCTTCCACACAATAAAGAGTTCAGAGTGATGGACAGGTTTGGGAAGTATATTTGTACATCCTGCACATTCACACTGGGGTGGCAAACTATCTCTTATACATGCTATGATTCCAGCAATGGCTCACTAGAGGTGTAGCCCAATGGAAACTTCAAATCTAATTTACAGTCTGAGGTGGAAACTATGTCCTTTATATCAAATTTTACCGTGCAACTTGCAAATAGCACAGCTTGTAGTTCAGCTAGGGCAGCAGGCACCAGTATAGTTTTCAATTTCATGTTTTGTAGCACCTCAAAGAGTTTGCTGAAGATTCTAAGTTGTCCCTCCGTCATGCACACTTTGATGGACCCTCACTTTCTTGGACCAACCATTAAGGAGAAATTGCAAAATTTGCAGAGGGAGGGCAAAACCATCACAGCTGTTGGTGTTAAACTTCAGATTCTTTGATGCCTGTTTTCATGGAAGCAAAACAATCCATGTAAGTTATGATTCTGATATGGTCAGCAGCAGCAGCAACATAATCAGACATGTGAAGACATCAATGAGGATGTAGCAACTTCCACAATAAACACCATACATGAGTCAAGAAAAAACAGCAAAATCAATTAGCAAGGTCTTCCTTCAGGGGGTCTTCCCTAGCTGTCTTGCATTGGAGACAGTTGAGATCATATGCCCCTCAAGTGGATCTTTACAGTGATATCCAGAAGTTATATGGTTCACAACCACACTGCTCTCCTATCCCACTGTCTTCCATTGTCAGATGTTCTACCCTTATCAAAAGAGTGCTGTAAGAAAATAAGCTTTATACTTTGTCAGCAAAAGAGCTATTTTTCTGGTCCCACCTAACCAGAAAG
Source organism: Protopterus annectens (assembly GCF_019279795.1). Taxonomy (NCBI): domain Eukaryota; kingdom Metazoa; phylum Chordata; order Ceratodontiformes; family Protopteridae; genus Protopterus; species Protopterus annectens. The sequence goes on from NC_056750.1 coordinate 596,997,779, forward strand.
GATCTAGTTATTACTCTAGTTTATTTTTAGTTCGAAAAAATGCAAATGACCTGTGAATGATTTTGGATCTAAGTGGCTTAAGTGAGTCTGTTGGTGCTTTAATTTGGTATTTGAGCCGTGCATTTGCCTTTCGTGCAGGAAGGCTTTTTTTGACTGTTAAGTGAGTCTGTCCCTCAACAAATTTTCCAGGTGGTCACATTGCAATCCATCCTTCCTTGTCTACAAGAAGGAGACTGGATATCTTTTTGAACCTCCAGTATGACTATCTACACATCAAGATCACCAAAGGTCAAGATATTTTCTACATTTCTGGGTAAGAAACAGTCATTTTCACTTATGGACCTTTTCTCTTGGTCTCACCTCAGTACTTTAATGTACTCAAAGTGACCCTTCAGAAAGCTAATGGTCATTGTGTGTGTGTGTGTGTGTGTGTGTGTGTGTGTGTGTGTGTGTGTGTGTGTGTGTGTGTGCGTGTGTGCGTGTGTGTGTGTGCGCGTGTGTGTGTGTGTGTGTGTGTGTGTGTGTGTGTGTGTGTGTGTGTGTGTGTGTGTGTGTGTGTGTGTGTGTGTGTGTGTGGTATGTATAATGTGTGCAGGTATACAGATGATGTATGTTGTACCTAAAGTGACTATACAGAAAACTAATGGGTCCTGCATGAGTGGTATGTATAAAGTGTGCAGCTATACAGATGAAGGACCTGCATTCAGTTTATCAAGCCAAAGTAACACATCTAATATTCAGTCACACTATACATGCATTTCTGTTGGAATGGTATATGTTCATAGGTTCATAAGTAAGTACTAGTCAGTTAGTCTGCAAACCATTTTAAGCCTAGCCAAAAAATCTGTTCAAATCTAGGGCAAGACAAGATAGACCAAGAGAGAATTTGAGGCTGCCATCCAAATGTCTACATTTACCTTGAAGGTGTCAAGAATGCTGCTGTGCTTGACATCTAGTGAAAGTTTGTTCCAGAGGTGAGGGACATGCTGGCATATGAATCTGTCACTCCGACATGTCTTATTTATCTGCTGATGAAGGTTTAGTTCCTTTAACCGAGTATTTGATGAACCATTCGTTCTGGAAAAGAATAAGAGGGCAAATAAGTTTGTATCTTTCATAGCACGAAAGGCTAGACATAGATCTTCATGCAGGAGTCTGAAGAGACTGAGTACAGAGAAAGGGCTGCCAGTCTCTCCTGATAACTGAGATTTTTGAGGCCACTGATTTCTCACATTGTGTGATATGTTTAGATAAATACTTGGCAAAAGGTGCATTATATACAATAATGGGTCTTATAAGATACAAGTAAAGGGAAATTAAGACTTCTTTGGATCTAGTGGATATGCCTTTGGAAATTAGATGGGCCAAATAAAGGGCTTTCTGAACTACTTTGGAGACATAAGTTTATAGGTTACTATGCTATTGAACCAAGGGTCATTTTAAGCCTAGCCTATTACACCCATTATATTTCAAGAGAAAAAGTCTAGTCAGTGCCTAAGATTATTATTAGTAATAACTGCACATGTCCAAGAGGGATATGGGAGCTATTCCCGTCAAGAATTTGCGGTTTACCATCCATTCATCCAGGCTTCTTTTGAGCAGAGTCATAGAGATGCTCTGCTTAACATGAATTGGTAGCCTATTCCCAGAGAAGTGGCAACACTATGAGATGAATTTGTGTCCCCAGCATATTCTATTTAAATCACAGGTCAGATTTAGGTCACTAGAGCAGTTAACTTTACAGATGTGCAGCATCTTCATCAGGTTGGGGTCAGTGATTGCTCTGTAAGCCAGGCACGCCTCCCCTAAGCAGCCTATATGCTACTGTGTACAGTGACAAAGACATCAGTCTGTCTGTTTAAGGCATGTGCTGAAGACCTTGGATCTTCTTAGTTAAAAATCTTTGGGGCCTCTCCAGTTGCTACAGGTGCCTGGTATGATACATACCAAAGGGGGCATTGTGCTCGATTATGGGCTTGATAAGGGATGAGTATGGGGGGGTTATAACCTCTTTTGCTCTTGAGGCTATGCCTTTGCTAATCAGATGTGCAGCATAGAATGCCTTTCTTACTACAGTGGACAGATGGTGATCAAAGTTTAGGTCACAGTCTACTTGTCTGCCCAAATCCCTCACTACAGCATTCATACTTAAGGTACTGTTGTTTATTAGATAGTTAGTAAGGACATTGCTTTTATCAAAGGGGATGATGATGCATTTTTTTGCATTTAGTTTGAGTCCATGGCTTTGGCACCAATCATTGGTCTGTTTAAGCCCCTCTTGGAGTACACTGACATCGTCTGGGGAGTCAACAGTTGTGCCAAGTTTGCAGTCATCAACAAACTTGGTCAGCCACAGCCCTTTTGTTTTGGCCTGAACTTCTGAGATGTAAATACAAAACAAAAGAGGCCCCAGTACCTGATAGTATCCAGATCCTTTACAACAGTGTGTGTTTGGAGGGGTGCATCTCCTATACGGTAAATTAAACTGTTTTGTTTTCCAAATGAACTATGCTAATTTTATTTGAAACCATTGTTCTTACACCAGTCATTAACATGGCCTAAACCCTAGCAGCAATTAGAAGTCAGTTGAAGATTGAATAATAACACAATTTACAGTCATCTGCAAACTTAGTTAATCATAGGCCAGAAGTGCTGGTCTGAAGGTCTGAAAAGTATATGCCAAATAGGACTGGGCCCAAAACTGAGCCCTGTGGTACACCACTGGTAACTTTTTTGTTTGCTTTCAGATGTGGCACCTGCTACTCTAATCATATGGATTCCATCAGATAGCCAGTTAGCTATCCACTGCATAATATAAGGATTTGTATTCAGATTTACAAGTCTGTCAATAATGCCTGCATGGGGAGTAGTGCCAAAAGTCTTGGCCAGAACTAGATATGCCGTATGCACTGCATAGTCACAATCCACTGCTTTAGTTACTTTTTCAAAGAAATTAATGGGGTTAAAGAGGCAGGGCCGCAGGACCTTCCTTTGATAAAGTTAAATTGATTAGGGGCCAAGGTTAAGAGATTTTCGATATCTAGATTAATGAAGTCTGAGATAATGTGCTCTATAGCTTTACATATGAGGCTAGTCAGACTAATGTGCTAATAGTTAACAGGGTCCTTGGTTTGGCCACCCTTGTGTAATAGCATTACAGTGGCTGTTTTCTGGGCTTCAGGATTGTAACCAGTGAAGAGGCTTAGATTAAAGAAAGGTTAAGTTAGGATTCAGAAATGTTGTCAGTTCCCATGGATGAAGTATTCTTAGTTTTTGAAAGGATTGTGAGAACTTGTTCATTACTAATTAAAGAGGGTGACTGGAATTGTGGAATCTGTGGGGGTAGAGGCAGAGTAAAATTTGCAACTAAGGTTTGTTAGCTAGGATATTAGCCATTTCCTCTAGGTCAGAGAATGTTGTTATTTTAGTGTTATACAACATTTTTAACATAAGTAATGTTTTACATATTAGATTTTAAATTTAAATAGAGTTTTTTATGTACTGTTTGTTTAAAAGGTATAATCAATTACAATTTTCCCGCACTTTTTGAGTTCAAATTGCTTGCAGCTGTTGTAGTAACTCACTTCTGAAGAAGTTTGTTCCTTTGAACAAACGAAAAGCGCTTAAAGTACCTGATTTTATTTTCGTGTTTGACCTTGTGGACTTATCCTATTAAACCTTCGTAGTCAGTCTGTGGAAGCCTCTAGTCTATTTATTTGTTATTTTCAATGTTGTATTCTTGTGGACTAGCTCCAAACACTGTTGGGTGTTAGTTCTTAGCTTCCTGATATAGTTAAAAAAAATTGCAGTTATTTTTGGTTTTAGCAGCTCTTTGTTAGTTTGCTTAAGTGTGCTCTAAAGGTAGATAAAGTAAGATCTTTTATAAGCAATAAGCAGTTTCTTTCTCTTGTTTTATAATTTATTTATACAGATATTCCACCACAGGAGTTTGTTTATAAACTTCTCATTATATTTGCTACAGAAAAGGACTGCCTTATCAGTATAACTATTTAAGTGGGAGTAGAAATCAGAGGCGTAGGTAACAGCTTTAACAACAAGATCCTTCATCCTTCAGAGGAGGATTACAGCAGAATTGATTTAAGTTATCAAGTAACTGAAGAAGGTTTGCTTTTAAGAAATCCCTAAACACAAAGCTATTTACAGGGGAAGTACCACAGTTTTAAAGGAAAAGGTCACTATATTATGCTCTGATTTAACAAGACATGATGATACATATGGAAATGTGCAAGAAGTGACCATGTTTGTGAGGACCAGATCCAAGATATTTGGGATCCTAATTGATGGTTAAGTATTTGTGAAATAGAGTTAACATTTATAATTTCAAGGACATGTTAGGCATGCTTTTCATTGGCAGTGTAGGTCTTTCAATTTATTGATGGATATTTTAAGTTCTTGAGTTTAATGGGAATTTTGGCTAATGTGTTAAGATCGCTATTATGCTCAGAAGGGGACATAGAAGGTGATCTATAGCTAGCAATGAAGTGGTAATTAGTCTTGTTTAGTGTGATTTGGACTTCTAGGCATTCACATGTTATATCCCAAGGAATGTGAGGTGATGATATCCTTAATGAATACTGACTCTCCCCCCACAGCTGCCAGTGGGTCTGAAGATGTGATAGGCATATAACCCATGAACAGAGGGAGTGCTTTCATTACTCTAAAACCATGTTTCTATAACTACACATATATAAATGTGTTCTAGTTGCAAGAGAACCTCAAGTTCGGGTATTTTTTGTTTGTGAAGACTCCTGGCATTGAGTAGAGCCACGTAAATGTATTCCAGATTAGAATTTACTAGCTTGAAATGTCCATCAGATAGACTTTTCCTAAAATAAGCACTATGGAGACTGCAAAGGCTTTAGTCAGAATGTGAAACCCTTGGAAAGAGTGGTGCAGGCCATCCCTGGCAAAGCATGAAAACTTGTCAGCCATCTCACCCCAAGCTGGCACATACTGGATTCCCCCTAGAATGACATTATTTACATAGCCAATTGCTAAAGCCAATTATCTTGTCTATGACTGAATTGCTATTTTAATAGTGAATATAAAACTTCTTTTCTTACAGCACTCTTTTGATCCGGATGTTGCTAAGTGTCTTATGTTGTTGTGTCTTTCGGCTTTTCCTGGTTAGGGGTTGCCACAGCGGAACTCCGGTCCGCTAATGATTGGCAGTAGATTTTTACGTGCCGAGTTGCCAGCCCTGACGCACAACCTTCAATGAAGGTACGCCCATTCACGCATGTCTCCACATAGAAGACAGAAGACGCTCTAGCTGAGAATCGAACAGGACAGCGTCTTACTGTGAGGCGACAACGCTACCGCAGCACCGCCACCACAGTCCTTATGTGTGACGCAAATTATGTATGTAAGACATCAAGGAAATTAGCACAGAAATTTCTCAAGCATTATTATTCCATCAAACTGAAGGATAAAATAATTCACTTTTTAAACTTAGTACGGTATGTCCTAGGTCTCAATAATCTCTCTTTTTTTTATTGTGGATCACTTTGAACTTGACTTAAGATGAGGTGATTTTAATAATTTGCTGATAACTAAAGAACTCCAGTGATAGCAGAGACTGCAAGCCGACAAACCCTGAGTTAAACAAGCAATGGAACATCAAGTGGCTTTTGAAACTAAGACCGTTATGAACATTATGGCAGTTTTGTCTGGAGTAATACCCATTACATCAACAGTAGCAGTATTTGATTCACAGGAAGCCTGAATGAATTGCATGTGTTAGTTTTGTTATAAGTATCAGATTAAGTCTGAAAAACAAAATGAGATGTTATCAAGTATGGAAAAGAGAACAAGTTTAGCACATGCTTGCTTACCTTGACCTGGTGGAGGCCTTTGAAGCTATCCCATATTTTGGCATTATAGACAAGGTGTCAGACTGAATCCAAACCTGGTAACCTGCTAGACCACATACTGGCTGCCTGGTAGTATGTTAGAGTAGTGGGCATGCTGTCCTCAAAAAGGGTAGTTACTAGAATCTTCCCACAGGCATTGGTTCTTGGATCACTTCCCTTCATATTTATTTCTCTGATGTCAAGGTCAAAGATAGGGGTCTGCAGTATACCAAGTTTGTCGATGACTACAAACTGGGAGCTGTCATAAACTCTCTATCTGACTCCCAGATTCTAGGATGGTCTAACCCATACAAATGAATTGTGCAAGGACCATGTCCTTAAGCTGAATGTCAAGAAATATGTTATAGTGTACTTTGGCAAACAAGGGCACCCATGCACCTACCACATAAGTGACACCCCTTTGAAAATTGACATAGTTATTGGGGACCTGGGCATTTTCCTTGTCAATGAACTATCCTTTGACCACCATGTAGTTACTCAGTCTATCCATCCACAACCTCTTTTCCCATGGGGTCAGGGTGTCACTTCAATAGTGACAATCTTCTAGAGCCAAGTTTCACAACAGAGTGTGGCTAGCCCTGCTGTGGCTGTTCTTCCATACCACACACATGATCTAGAGCCATGATTCACACTGCTGGGTGGCTAGCCATGTAGTGGTTGTTCTTCCATACCACACACTTGTATGCACACATACACCTATAGCCAATTTAGAATATGCAGTCCACCTACTGCATGCCTTTAGAATGTGGGAGGAAACCAGAGCACCTTAAGGAAACCCACGTGAACACAGGGAGACCATGACCATACAGACTCCACACAAAAGGCACCTCAGCCAAGAATGGAACCAGAGGACCTCTTGCTGTGAAGTGACAATGCTACCTGTGTGCCACTGTGCCACCCATGTACCTACTGCTTTTAGAAAATCCTTTTTTATGCTATGTTGATTATCAGGTGTATATCTTCTAGGTCAAGTTAAGTTATTATATCTCTCTGTCCCTCCTTAATCAAACCCATAATACACTATAATGCCCTTTTGGTGTGCACTTTTCTAAACATATGACTCAGCTCAAAAGATCATAGTGTTTCCTCACAAAGAAAATCAAATACATCTTCCATTTTCTTTCTTCTGTTTTTGTTACAGACTTTTGAGGAAGAACCTTTGCCTTGCCTACAGAACCTTGAAGGATGCAGTCCTATGTAACCTCCTACACATCCACTAAACAAACAACACTTTAAACACTAACTAAAAGGAACTAAATATCCACTGCAGCATAAAAAGGACCCACTGATGAGATAGATATCTCTCTCAAAGATACATAGTTTTCTTAAAAAAACAGAACAAAGTAGCTCCCTGGCCCTCTTCAACCACAATCTAGATAACTGGATGGGAAAGTGCACATTTAACACAATCTAACCCATCAAATAATCATTGAAAAGGGAAGAAATTAGGTAGTAATAGTTACTTTGTGTTGTAGGGTACTGATGAAATATGATTTTGAGGCTAGGCTACAAATGATCTATTTGATCAACAGTCTAGTATGAACATGTGAACCTATAAGGGATAGGAGGTATTTGGTCATATGTTTTATTTTACATTTATTTAATAGATTTATGTTATGTAGTCCTATCTCGCCTCCATTATTACATGTGGGTTCGGAGCCGATCCTCGGCTCCGACTCGGCCGCTTAGAAAGCCTGAAAACTTCTGATTGGCTTGTGGCTAATAGGTATCCCATGATGCATATGCACATTCCCCAGATCCCGTTTGCAACGTCTTCAGTCGGAAGCTTCTTTTGGTCGGCAGTGGCTAAGTGATTTAGTTCTTTATTGTTCTGCTTGTTAGAAGTTTTTAACTTCGTGTGAAGTGCTTTCTTATTGCTGTTAGCCTTATTGTGATAACAGATTGTGTCAATTTAACCGGACTTGGCTTTTCCTGGATTTGACTTTTTCTGCTATAAAATTTTGGGCCTGTTGGCCTTTTTTGTGTGTGTTTCCGTGAGTGTGTGCATTTGACTAAACCGTTTTACTTAGAGGTATTAGTCTGTTCCCCTTTCCTTTACACTAGGTTCGTTTAAGTTAGAGAACCTAGTAAAACTTCCTTGGTTGTTTGTTGTGAGAAATAGGGCTAGATCTGTTTAAGTTAGAGGATCTAATTCCTCTCTTGTTGAGTGAGTGTGTTGTTTTTTCTCTTCAATCGCATATTGAGACTGCCATTATGTAGAAGGAACATAAAGAGCATAAACAGTCAGGATTTAAAAATTAAACTAAATGCTCTCAAAAAATGTCCATCACTGATGGACATAGTGTCTGTGTGTACTGTTTAGGGGCCATACATCTTAAAGAGACTTGTCTCTTTTGCCATTCCTTTAGTCGTAGAGTGCTCAAGGAACGAAAGAATAAGTTGATTCTAAAAGGATTGTTAAAACCTTCTTTCGAGGAAGACCTAGCCAGTTCGTCCTCTGCTAGGTCGCATTCTTCCAGTAAAGATAAGGGCAAGACCTCCAAAAGGCCTTCTCCAGCCTCAACTTCTGTCTCTGAACCTCCACAGAAGTTACCTAAATCAGAGATGGCCTCTGTCTCTTCGGCTCCACTGTCCTCGGAGCCGATTGAGATTCTGGACACGGACATTGCAGTGTCGGCACCCAGTGCTTCGGTGCCGATCACTAGCAGTCCTCTTCATAGCTGGTCTACAGACATTCCACCAGTCTCCCCTACTTTAAAATCACCTATATTACAGAGAGTGAGGTCTCCAACACTGTCCTTTAGATCCTCCAGGAGCTTTTCTGAAGAAGGCATCGAGAGAGTGGTGCTCAGACTCCTTAAGTCGTCAGCTTTGCCAAAATTTTTATCGGCGCTGACCACTTCTGTCTTGGAGCCGACTCCTGTTACCGACCCTGCTCTTTTTCCTCCTCCAACCCAGATTGGGCCTTTGGAGCCGATGCTGTTGGTACCGACTACAGTGGTGTCCTCAGCTCCAGCACCCCGGGTGGTTGTCTCAGAGCCAAGCCCTGCTTCGACACTGTCGGCACTGTCCGAAGTGTCTAGGGTCCGAAGCTCTTCGATCGGGCCCGAGGGGGACACTTGGAACCGAACCTCTTCGGTGCCGAGTCTTCCTCTTGGTGCGTTGGCTCAAGTGAGCTCGGTTCCTACATCATTCTCAGAGCAGATTCCTTTGGAGCCATTGGTGCCTACGCTTTCCTCAGAGCTGGGATGTCGTGTTCGGAGCCGGAGAAATTGGGTTTTGTGAAGATGAGGAGCATGTTGGATAGTTCATCTGTACCACGTAGGAGTACTGATGCTATTCTCCCTCAAGCACCGACTATGGTCTCAGCATCCTCTCTACCCCGGGATGGTAGAGACTCACAGCCTCAGGACCCCCGTTTGGGTGGTCCTCGATCTTCCGAGACCTCCCCAGAAGGCCCCACTGAGGAGCCCCCTCGGAAGAGATCATGTAAGAGGAAGCATGTAGACTCCCCTGTTGAGTCTGTCACATCTGACACTGACCTCGATGAGTTGGAGGGGTCCCCTAAGTCGTCCTCTGAAGATGTTTCCTTTGCAGACATTTTGGAGATCCTCAGGCAGAGAGGCGGCTGGCCCACCGTTACCCCTTCCGATGAGGAGTCAGTGTACCTGAAGGCTTTCTGGTCTCAACCCTCAGCTTCATGGGTATGTACTCCATTTAATGAATTGCTTGATCTCATGAGTCAGAAGGCATGGCAGACTGCCGATGCCGTGAAACTGGTTCCCAGGAGGCCGAATAAATTTATCTCCGCCCCTAAGGACAAAGGATTTTTATCTAAGGGTTTACCTGTTGATGCCATGGTGGTGGTGGTGGCCACTAAGAAGGAGCTAGCAGAGACTTCTTCTTCTATCCATCCACCTAATAAGGAATCCCAGACGATGGATAGGTACGGGAAGCGTATCTCCTCTTCAACGGCTTTTACACTCAGATCGCTGAACTATCTATCACATTTTACGAGACTTCAGAGAGATCTCCTAAAGGAGTTAAGAGATACTCTTCAGGGTACCTTGACTGAAGCAGTCCCATCTACAGTGTCGGCTCAGTTGGCTATCCTCACATCTATTGTTAACTCCTCCATGCAGCTGATCTCATATGCAGCTGATGGTGCGAGTAGGGCGGCGGGTTCAGGAGTCTCATTAAGGAGACATTCCTGGATGCATCTATGCAACTTTGCTGAGCCTTTCAAGTCTACATTCACCAATGCTCCCGTGGATGGATCCTCTCTTTTTGGACCCAAGGTGAAAGATACCTTCACCAGGTGTGAGCAGGAAGGAAAGACTCTCTCTGCCATGGGAGTCCATTTTACTGTTCCTTCTAGACCTTACCCTAAAGGTCAGACGAGCGGCAAAATGTGGTTCAAGAAATCACAGAGACCTTTCCAGGACACACAAGGTGATTCCTCCTTCAGAGGCAGAGGAGGAGGAAATGATGGTAGATGTTGCCCTAGAGGCAGGGGAGGCCCACAACATCAGGGAGGTCACGATTGTTTTCATGACCATCCCTATCAGCGTTCCTGATGTGGAATCTGACTGTGCGTCTCTGGAGCCGGTCGGGGTTGCCTGTCCTTATACCCAGAAGCCTGGCTAAATCTCACTCGAGACAAGTGGGTACAAGACATCATTACCAGAGGTTACTCTATACCCTTTTCCCATCCACCACACCCTCCCAAAAGGATCCCAGATGTACCACCCAATCACAGGGATCAAGCGGCTATAGAGATAGAAAAGCTGCTATTAAAAAGAGCCATCCAAAAGGTCCCAACAGACCAGACAGGATTCGGAACATACTCCAGGTTCTTTTTAGTTCCAAAAAGAACAGGGGGCTGGAGACCCATCCTAGACATCAGCAGGTTAAACGAGCATGTAAAGAAGTCCAAGTTTCAAATGGTCACTCTACAATCCATACTCCCTTTGTTGGGGAGAGACAGCTGGATGTGCTGAATAGATCTCCAGAATGCCTACTACCATATAATGATGGACAAAGCATCAAGGAGCTACCTACGCTTCTGGCTGGGAGCCAGTCATTACCAGTTTCGGGCGCTGCCCTTTGGTCTTACCACAGCCCCCCGGGTGTTCACCAAGTGCATGGCAGTAGTCACAGCTCATTTGCAGCGTCAGGGAATCCAAGTCTTTCCATACCTGGACGATTGGCTCCTGACCGCCACCACCAGGCATCACCTAATTCAGTCGAGAGATTCCACAATCAAGCTCTGTTCCCAGTTGGGAATCTCGATAAACTGGGAAAAATCCTCTATTTTGCCCACTCAGTCTATAACTTTTATAGGAGCAAACATAGACACAGTCGAGATGACAGCCAGACTGCCTACAGACAGAATACAGAATCTTGTGTCACAAATTTACAGAATATTTCCCCTTCAAAGAGTCAAAGCGAAGGTGGCGTTGCATCTTCTCGGGACTATGGCATCAACCATAACCTTGGTACCTTTAGCAAGACTACATATGAGAATAATCCAATGGCTCCTGTCATCCCAGTGGTCGTTTCAACAGTTGCCTCTACATCATCAGATCCTGATTACAGATTCTTGCAAAAAGGACCTATGCTGGTGGATTCAACCAGGTCATTTTGCCACAGGGACTCCCTTTGTACTGCACCAACCCATTGCCACTGTGACCACGGATGCCTCTCAGATAGGGTGGAGGGGGCATTGTCTTGGCAGGACTGTCCAAGGCACATGGCAAGAGCAGGAGGCCCATCTGCATATCAATGTCCTAGAGATGGGGGCGGTGCTTCTAGCATTGCAAGCACTTTACGACTTTCTCCCTCTAGTGACGATAGCTATCCAGACCGACAACATGATGGTCTTCTTGTATATAAACAAACAAGGGGGACCAGATCATACCCCTTATTGTCGAGAGGCCATGCAAGTTTGGGATTGGGCGATTTCTTCCCAACGCTTTCTCATTGCAATGCACATCCCGGGGACTTCCAGCTTAATAGCAGACAAGCTAAGCAGGGCAATTTTGTTACCTCACAAATGGTCCTTGAACCAGAAAATAGCCAGTATGATCTTTCACAAGTGGGGACAACCCTGCTGCAACCTCTTTGCCAGTCCCATCAACACCAAATGCAGCACCTTTTTCTCTCTCATCCCCTCTTCGGGGGAGTCTCCAAGAGATGCACTAGTCCACGATTGGCCCCCTGACTCCTTTATGCTTTTTCTCCTTTTCCACTCATCCCCAAGGTCATACAGTAAGCAATGCTGTTGGGAAGCAAGATGATTCTCATCACCCCTTACTGGCCTCGTCAGATTTGGTTCCCTTTTCTCGGGCCTCACCTGTTGGACTACCCATGGACGCTGGACCCAGTGCCAGACCTCCTGACACACATGTCAGGTTCTCTTCATCCCAGTCTCCATACTCTCAAACTGACAGTATGGCTGCTCCAGTTCCATTACTAGTCAGGCTTCATGATTTGTCTCCAGCTGTAACTCATATTATTACCTCTTCTCACAAACCTTCGACCAGAAAATTGAATCATAGTAAATGGAAGAGATTTTCCATATGGGCACACAATAGAGAAGTTGATCCATTTACAGCTCCCATTACTATTGTTCTAGAGTTTCTTTCTGAACTCTTTCACCAAGGTTCAGCGGCTGCTACACTCCGAGTTCAACTAGCAGCAATATCTAATTTTCATGTGGGGATTAATGATTCCAGTCTTATGTCTCACAAACTGTAAAAATCCTTTCTTAAGGGTTCCATGATGTTAAGACCTCCTGTGCAAGACCCCATTCCTCCTTGGGACCTGAATCTAGTTCTGTCTAGACTTACTCTGCCACCCTTTGAACCAGCCCATAGTTGTCAGTTGAAGTTTCTGTCTTGGAAGACTCTTTTTCTGGTAGCAATAACCTCAGCCAGGCGAGTTTCTGAAATACAGGCTCTGTCTGTTAAACCTCCATACTTAATTTTTCACAAAGATAGGGTCTCTCTCCGGACCAACCCTTATTTTATCCCTAAAGTCTGTTTTCAATTTCACTTAAACCAAACAATTGAATTGCCAGTGTTCTTCCCTAATCACTCCAATAAAGCAGAGTATACATTCCACCAATTGGATGTACACAGGCAACTACGTTTCTATATCCACCGGACCAAAGAATTTAGAAAATCAGAACAGCTGTTTATTTCCTTTGCTGAGGTGAGAATGGGCTTGCCAGTTTCCAAGGTTACACTTTCGAACTGGATCTCTAGTTGTATTTCCTTTATTTACAGTTCTTAAGGAAAGGAGTTACCCTTTAAAGTTAAAGCGCATTCCACCAGGTCCTTCTCTACTTCTGCTGCTTTCCAAGCCAGGGCACCTATTGATAGTATTTGTGCAGCAGCAACATGGGCTACCCCTCATACCTTCATTTCCCATTATAAATTGGATTTAACTTCCAGGGGTAGAGCTTCGTTTGGTTTCACGGTACTCAGGAGTATCTTCCAGTGAGCCACCCATTCAAGATGCTAGGGATGCTGTCCCACATGTAATAATGGAGGCGAGATAGGACTACATAACATAAAGATGTTATGTACTCACCATAACGTTCCATGTATGTAGTCCATCTCGCTGAACATTATTACGAACCCACCCACCAGCCCCCTTCCTGGAGGATCTGGATACAGTTTTTTTCCCTTTCTACAGTGGTTTTTGCCACAAGGGCTCCTTTTATCACAGTTTATTCTTCCGGACCTTTGTTCCTTTTTCATGTCTGATTCTGGTAGACTAGTAGCAAACAAGATCTGGGGAATGTGCACATGCATCATGGGATACCTATTAGCCACAAGCCACTCAGAAGTTTTCAGGCTTTCTAAGCAGCCGAGTCGGAGCCGAGGATCGGCTCCAAACCCACATGTAGTAATGTTCGGCGAGATGGACTACATACATGGAATGTTATGGTGAGTACATAACTTTTTTTTAATGTGCTAGCAGTCTGACAAAGTCTTGGTTGACATAAGATGAAAACACTTAAAAGTTTGAATAATGTGATGTATAGTTATACATTTTTATTTTTATTTAGTGTTCTTTAAATGCTGTGCCCATACATTTTAACTGTCCATATTTTCACAGAATGTCTGGATTTTTGCTTCATAATTTTGGTCTGTTCTGCATAAAATTTGTGGTTTTCTGGACTTTTGTGACAAATCATTGAGGACTGAATTCATTAAATAATAACAGGCATTTGAGTTTCAGTCTTCATATCCTTCAGAAAATATATGGTAACACAAGACCTTTTACTCTAGCAACTTTCTAAGTTTATAATAGCAGTATTTAAAATTTGTCCTGATTTTGGGGCTTTGTCCCCCCCATTATTTTTGGCTTTGTCCATATTTTTTGTGCTATGAGGCTGAGCGCTATAGTTGTGCCATTAAGATTATTATTTAGATATCATGTATTAGAAAAATGCACAAAAGAATTGGGGAATATATAGAAATCTGAAAATTATTTATATTTTAAAAATGTATTATTACTAATGGATAATAAAAATATCCTAAAATAATTAGATAAAAACTAAACTAGGTAGGTCGTGCTCTTCAGTAATATTTGCCTCTAGTTAAACCAGAGCCCTTCAAGGTGTATTATTAAGTAAATAGCCAGGCAGTCACGCTTATGAGTTGACGCTGACTCCCTGTCAGAATTTTGAGGGTAAGGATTCTGACCATGTGTAATTTCAAATGTCAGTGGTTTTTAAAGTATGTTTTTTGCAAAGAGGCTTTTTCTACCCTTTTGGGCACATTGACCCAAACTCCCTAACCCTATATGAACTATCTCCAGGGTCACTACACCTCAAGGTAAGGCAAAATAATATATTTTAAACAGTTTACATTTTGAAATTATGCAAGCTATAATTTTTATCAATGAAAAGGACCCAAAACATTATTCACCATCACATTCCTGGACCTTTGATGTGATCCCCTGTTAACTTTTCACCAAGATTTAGGCATGGTTTTATAGACACAAAATAAGTTACTGCCACTCACAGCAGTAAAAGATCACTTTTATCTAAAGCCATCATATCTATAGGCTGTATTGTACTTGCACCACAATTTGAATATGGACTCATTGGTTGTTGTCTCCTCTGTAGCCAACATAATCAAATTATTTCCAATACAAAATCACTGTGTAGATTCATATTACAGCCTTCCATATTGCAATACTTTTGTCATATCTTGTCTAGACATTAATGAGTTCCTAATTTTATAGATTTTATTTCTATCTAGCAGTTGGCACAGAGGTTAAGTTTGCAAGCTGTAGTTACTGTGGTACATGGTTTGATTCCTTCAGCCCCTTGTTTGCCCACTGCATGACCTTGAGCAAGACCATCAGACATTGCTCCTGAAAAGCAACTGTGTGTTCAGTGGGCCTACCAGATTAACAAATAGTTATTATTATCTAAGCATGATAATTTCAAATGATGTTTTCTTATGTCTTTGCCTACCTCTAACCCAGGCACTAACATTTGACCACAACAGGGACTACTCAGCATTTTCCAAAACTTTGTCATCAGCCTTTACCACAAACTGCATTCTGCATCCAACCCATTCTCTGCTCCAAGATCTCACCCTAGGAATGGTCTCCCTCTCTTTCAATATCTCTGCCTCTTGCTTTCAGTGCAGACTACCTCAGCTGTTTTCTCAGCCCAATGTAAACAACACTTTCATACATGTTCATCCTCTTATTATATTTACACACACACACACACACACACACACACACACACACACACACACACACACACGCATACACACGCATACACACACACACACACACACACACACACACACACACACACACACACACACACACACACACACACATATATATCTTCTTAAACTTACCTCCCTCATTCTCTTAGTCCACCTCTTTCTTTATTTAATTATACCTAAAGACAGTAGATATTCCTGAAACGTGATACAAATGTGTACATCTGATGTATATAGCAGCTTACAGCACCTATTATAATCCATAAATTACTAGCTAAAACAACAACTATACTTTTATGTCAAGTATCTGAGTAATTAACCTTATGTTTGTAACATGAACCTTTACCTATGTAAAACCGTATCGTATCAGCCTATGCTTATAATTTTAAATTACTTTCTGCAATTGTTTACAGGTCTGTATAACTTTTTGTATGCCTGGATCATGTCTGAATGTAGTGTTTCAATAAATAAGTGAATAAATACAATAGATAAACTATTGTATTGGCACTTTTTCCATTTGTTGTCCTAAACTAAGTAGGTATCATTCATCAATGAAGTCTTTTAAGCAGAATTTTTTAGATGAAAAATAAATGAATAGTTCTGCTGAAAAACAGTGGAATTAGCAAGAGAGCTGTGATAGAAAGACTCAAGAGTCAGTTTTCTTTTTGTTTTTATGCATTTGTGGGGGAAGAAGGTTGTCACCTACTGAATTTGCCAAGAAGTGTCAGTATCACAATATGCATTTACCCTGTCACTCCAGCCTTCTATTTATCATTTAGTCCCCATGCATGTACCCCTAGACTAATGTATGGGCAGTTATCCTTCTGTATGTTCTCCACATGCTTACCATCATGTCTGGGAATGTGTACCTTTTTACCTTTCTATTTCATTTGTAATCTCCCTCTTGGCAGTCTTTTTCCTTACTGCCTTCTTATTTATTTCCCATATCTCAATGGAAAGCATACTTTACGGTATATTGTAGCTTCATATCATGTGAAATATCTCAATAGTCAGGCCAGTTCATCACATTGTCTTGGATTTTGTCTTCTAACCGCATTCCACCAGTCTGATGTCCCATCTGAGTTACCATTCATAAAAGGATTAAGGATCATAGGAAGTTACTAGGCTATCGAAACAGAGGTAATTTCAAGCCTAGCCATTTCATCTCAATATAATACCATAGATACTGTAGTCAATACCCAGGATTGTATTTATTAATGACTGCCCATTTCCAGAGAAACACGCATTCCTGCTTAATGATGACCACAGGGGCATGCCATGCATTTGTTTACACTAACTTAGTGTTATTCTCACCAATATTCAGGTTCACTGCTGGTGTTATGTGGTTGACTCCTGACAGAAGTTGATTCAAGTTGCTTTGTTCCAGTCACAGATGACAAGACTTATTGCTTATTCCTGCAGGGAAAAAAATCTCCCCAGATGAGTTTACAGATACCCTCATTTTTATGAATGATTTTGGGGGAAGAACATGGAAAAATCAGGTTGGAAGCATAACAATCTGAGCCCATTCCTATTGCTGTACCCTTCCTGGTGCTTTCAGCCTCCAGGAAAGTAACATCCCACAAGATGTTAGTAGTAAAAGAGCTACAATACCCATCAAGTCTAACTTTGCCCAGAGACAGCATAACATGTGGTCCTTTAAGTTCATAGTTGTTCTCTGGCATCTTCTTAATACTCAGGAAATATTCATTATATCCCCAGACTCTCCTTCTGATTCCACAGAGAGGGACACAAAATAAACAGGGATGTTTAAAAACAAGACTCTGTTTGCAGAATTGTTTTCTTTTCTGGTCAGGCAGAAGCAGGTATTAAGTATCTCGTTTGGTTTCATGGGTGCAGCAGAACATATACAGGCAGATAACCTAGGCTTTAAAGCGGTATCTTCTAGGGTATTCAACCAGATTTATGTTATTATCCCTGCCTACAAAGAAAGAAAGATGGTCCATGCCAAGCTGTGCTACATCATTCCCACATTTCTTTCTCTTTGTTAGTAGTTTCAGTGGCCAGCAGTGCTAACTTTAAGAAAACTACCAACATTTCTTAGGTATCTCATCCACTGACAAGTAATCCAAGAAGATGCACTGTTTCATAAAGATGTGTTAAACATTGTGATGATCAGGATTCCAAAGTGTGTGGTCCCATTTTTCAGGTGTCAAAAATAATGCTTGAATGATACCATAAAGGCTCTCAGAGGCTTAGAATGTCCCATAAAATGGAAGAATTGGCTAATGATATATGTTGGTCTCACAAAAATAATCAGGATTCCAGTCTGGATGGTGTCCCTTCCCTTTTCCAATGTCAAAATAACCATTGAATGTTACTGAAATGGCAGTTATAGTTTTACATACAGTGGACAGACTATGTAATGCTATATGTCCTATGGGGTCACAACGTTCCATGTAAAGAACATTGTTCAATGTACTAGATGTGGATCACAGCTGAAAGGGAGCATTTTAAGTTATAGTTGGAAAATATTATTTCACAGAAAGGGTAGTTGGTCTCTGGAATATATTGCCTTATGAGTGTTATATGTTATCAAAGAGGCTCAGATTTGCTTGAGATGAACAAGAATAGAATGGAACAAGGGTATGAGTGGGTCAGATAAAATTCTCAAAAGACTTGCTAGACTACATGTTCACTTTCTTTTCTGTTAGTTTTTTATAAAAATTGCAAATTTTATTAAAGTGAGAAACAGATTTTAACATCGACATGACAAAGATGTAACACCATTTAGAACTGTGAAAATAAAAATGCAAACAGCCACTGAGGACGACCACGAGTAGTACGGTGAATCAAACAATTTTAACTTTAATAGCAGAAATGACTTAGCGCTTTCACCAGTGCAATGCTGGCTTCTTCAGAGTCATTTTTACACTCACAATTAAAACACTTTTATAACAATTACCCCATGACAATAGGCTGACATCATAGATATAACAACCAATGAACATCCTATTCTAATGTTTAAATAATCCTTATATTAACCTAAACAATAAAGTTCACATTATGCCTAAAATTCTTCATAAAACACACACCAAAATACTATAATAAAAATGTATATTAACACAATATTAGTTGTTAATAAATCTCTCTTATATCTAAATCTGATTTGATTTAAATTTCAAAATAGGTTTCAAAGACATACTGTCATTAAGACCAGGATATCTCAGGGCGTTTAGCTAGATTAAGGGACAGAATATCAGAGCATGTTAGATCTATTAGGAAGAAAGATATGCACAATGCACTTTATTTACACACTACAATATGTTCTAGTTTTAACAAATTTTTGTTTTTTGTTGTGGATTGTGTTTCTGCATTTGGGAGAGGTGACGTGGCTAACAAAGTTGCTGTTTTGGAAGCAGAATGGCAACTTAGGCTAAACGCCCTGAGATATCCTGGTCTTAATGACAGTATGTCTTTGAAACCCATTTTGAAATTTAAATCAAATCAGACTTAGATATAAGAGAGATTTATTAACAACTAATATTGTGTTAATATACATTTTTATTATAGTATTTTGGTGTGTATTTTATGAAGAATTTTAGGCATAATGTGAACTTTATTGTTTAGGTTAATATAAGGATTATTTAAACATTAGAATAGGATGTTCATTGGTTGTTATATCTATGATGTCAGCGTATTGTCATGGGGTAATTGTTATAAAAGTGTTTTAATTGTGAGTGTAAAAATGACTCTGAAGAAGCCAACATTGCACTGGTGAAAGCGCTAAATCATTTCTGCTATTAAAGTTAAAATTGTTTGATTCACCGTACTACTCGTGGTCGTCCTCAGTGGCTGTTTGCATTTTTATTTTCATTGTTTATTACCCTGTTTTGGGGGGTTCTTGTTTTGACCATTTTGAACTGTAACAGAACAAGATTCAAATCAACAACAAGGTTGGATAATTTATTTTCTTGGAGACAAGAGTTCTTCTTACTAGATTCTTCATATATTTTACATATCTCAAAAGACTGGGTTAGCAGTCTAGTCCTGTTAAAGTCCCCTTATAACATAGTTAAAAATTGGGTTGATAGAGTCAAGATAACAAAGGTTTGAATTTATGGCATATTTAGTTTCACATACTAACAAATGTCAAGAGTATTCTACTTGTACATACTAACCTTTACATACAAACCTGCCAAACAACCATTAACAATGCAAAATCACTAAGCAAATAAAAATGAAGGTCTTAGCAATGACCCACAAACAAATTGTATTTGTGTATGTATAAGCCACATTAAAGGGACAGCAGATCATTTCAGTAAACACATTATGAGCTTTATCCAGTTCATGGCTCGGACCATAGCAACATTTAATTAGTATAAAAAAATCTCACACAAAGTAAACTCAGACACCAAAATCGTCAGCAGTACACCACACACCACACCTCACCAAGGCCATCACGATGCACATTACCCATCATATACTGAGGTTCTACAGATTTACTAGTCTAAACCTCAAAGACCTTCAAAACAAAACATAACTCAGCAAGTTGCCTCCTCATATAGGGCAACGAGTCCAAAAGTCACAGATGCTAAGCCTGTAAGGCAGGCATTGAACCAGCCAAACATTCTTGTTGTAGACCTCATTGTAAGACTTAAACATGTACCCCTTACCAGATTGACCAATGAAAGAGTGATAGTTAGTTGTCTGTCTGGTGCCAGGATCCATCAAATAATGCATGCACTCAAGTCTTTGAACAAGCACCAGTCATAGTTCATGCCAGTGTCAATGATTTGTGGTGCACCTCCCTGGACTATATGACAAGAAACTTGATAGTGCTACCTTCTCCAAGGATGATGCTACAATATGAGCAATAAATAACTGACATCAATAAATGGCTTAGTTTTTGGTGTCATTTGAAGGGGGTACATTATTTGTCAGTCTGGGAAGATATAATCAACAGACCATGCTGCTTTGCCATGGATGACCTACATCTGTCTCCTGTAGGGTTCTGACTATTGGCATAGACATTGTCTACCCCGTAGTGCTTTTTTTAGGCAATGACAGCCTGAGAAACCTACCAACATAACATAACAAAACAAACAAAAGAAAATATGAAGGTGTTACTGATCAGTTCTAGGAGTCTGAAACTTCACTCCCTTCTGTGTAGTGACTGAGACATAGAATAAAATTGCAGAGAGCATTATGGCCGTGCAGAGCTATAACATCTTCCACACATTTAGACCAGCTACTGCGCAGGATGGAAGGAAAGAAGGATGTGTCTCATTCTTTATTCAGAAGAGACATACGTCAAGGTTAGTAAAGCAGCTTGCTGCACTAGAGCTTCTTCATGTCTAAATAACCATCAGAAAGGACCCATTACATATATTACCTAACAAAACTGCCTCTATGACCCAGGAAAGCCGCAACATCTATATGCGGGAACTAGAATTACTCAGTATTAAACCAAATACCATTTCCTAGGTGACCTAAACTATCCACCTGTAACCTGGGAAACCTAGTCCACCACTAGTGCACAAGCACAGAGATTCCTGGATTTTGTCAGTGCAACACCCTGGAACAATTTGTTAGATTACCCACTAGGAGGAACAACATCTTGGATCTTGTCTTTACTAATATGGGGGCATCTTGCACCATTTCTTGCATATCGTTGTCACTTGTTAGGTTTGACCATAAAGCCATCTCTTTTGAAATGAAACTGAAACCAAAGATCTATTTCATCCAAGGTACCTTTAGAAATTTCTTTAAGACAAACTAACTACTCTTAAGTGATACGTTGGCAAGGTTCAGATCCTCACCAAACCCAGTTAACTCCACTGAATATGCAGAAATGTGTACTACCACACTATATCAGCATGTGAACAGCTGCACAAATGCAGCTGCACCTTCTAGGAACAAGTTCAAGGCAAACTCCTGATAAAACCCACATGGTGGAACCATAATATCAACAAAATTTACAATAAAAGGAAGAGAATTTTGACCAAAAATTAGAAATGTAATTCCCAGAATGCTACATCGCTTCTCAGCAAAATAAAAAAAAATCAGCATAGGAGCTCAATAAAATCCACCAAAGCCAAGTTTGAGGCTAAAATGGCTACCCAAGCCAAAGACAATGACAAGGCCTTTATTAGTTATATTTGTATTCTCAAAAGTACAATGCAGCAATGCCATGAGCTGATTGTGAATGATATTACCTACACTGAGGCTGAAAATATAGCCAACCTTCTGGCTGATAAATTCATCCCTAACCTTACCCCTCTCTCCCCTCCATCTTTCCCTCAATATACATCTAAAACTAGTTCATTTGCAACTATCACACATGAATAAGTCATAAAAGCACTATCAAAAGCTAAAAATACTGCATTGATGGTCCTGACAATATCTCTGAATGCATCTCAAATAGCATGAAGCATGATTAAGCCACACCCCTAATAACACTGTTCAATCTCAGCCTCCACACAGGTTTTGTACCAAGTGAATGGAGAACAGCTACAGTCATTCCTCTGCATAAAAGAGGAGCATCCTCAAGACCCAGGAGATTATAGACCTGTAAGTCTGACCAGCCTCATGTGCAAAGCCATGGAGAGACATATCATGGAACTAATCAGTAACAGAAAATTTACCTCAGGACTGCCCCCTTTACTACTGATGGACAGTGGCAGTTACTAAATGCTTTATGCATGATCCCCTCAAATTATCTATGGTATGATTGCAGTTATTGTTGACAATGGGGTGGATAATGCCAATCTAACAACATATGGGATAGGTTAATTCAAGTACCAAAAGGGAAATTGGCCAAGTCTAAAATGACCTGCAAGGGCAGGTAGCCTAGTACTTAACTCTGAACCTGTAAGGTGCACCCAGTAAATCCTGATAAATAACACAGAAGCCTTGCATAGCTAATTAAATGCTAGTCAACATTTCAAATGGAGAATGGAATCATTTTTTTAATAGTCCTTTGGTTTTAGACTACATTCTTTGTTATTTTCTTTATTTGTTAACTGGGTAAGCCCACTGTACATAAGCATCCCTTTTTGGGGCAACCTGGGAGCACTGTCTGGTTAACTGACTTGCTCAGAGTCACACAAAAGGCAAATGGAGGCTGAAGGAATCGAATGATGGACTGCAGGAAGCAGCACAATAGCAGTTTATAGCTTATTCCTCTGCATGAATTGATAGACAAATATAATGTAATCAAATAAAACATAAAATGTGATTCACATATAATCCTTGAGTTTTGACACCTCTGATTTGTATATCCACAGATTGCACTAATTTTCCTTATATTTGCAACCCACGACATCAGTGTATTCATGCAAGCCATTTTTTTTCAGGAAAAATCACCCTTGTAGTAAAAGTGCTGTTTGGGAGTTTGTGCACTGCATGCTGTAGTGCAAAAGTTACCTTTGCAGTATCTTGCAAACAAGTAACCCAAACTTATGATGGTGACTAACTATGTTTGCTGTTGACTATAACCTGTATGTCATTTATTCTCACCAGGATATGGGCACCATACACTAATGGTGCACTGAAAGGGGTCAAAATTAAATACAAAAAGTGCAAAAGTATCTGCAAAATATCCCGAATAACATTCAAATCAAAGGGTAAAATGGTAAAAAGGCCACTTAAACAAACCATTTAGTAAAAAAACTGCAAGTGTCTGCAAAATATCCCAAATAACATTCAAACCAAAGGGTAAAATGGTAAAAAGGTCACTTAAACAAACCAGTTAGTAAAAAAAACTGCAAGAAAGACATATTCAAGCTATATTTTATGGTATTACAAAGTAAAGTGAAACACTGGTATGCCCAGATGGGTTCATTTGCATATATCTCTTATGCCTCCACTACAGGTTTAAGGTATTACACATTGAGGACTCTAGCTTGGCTAATACAGACCATAATACTTCTAAAGTGTCTCCCACATGCATAAAAGCTTCAGTTTTTAATAGGTTTGTAAAAATGCTCTAAAGTTCTAGCCATCTGATAAAAATAAGCAATCTGATAAGTCTACATTAGGAGAAAATTATGCATAAAAAAGAATACAGTTAGCAGATGGGTTTTGCTTTACTTACAGAACTCAATAAGAACCCCTGTGTTTACATAATTAAATGCTTTCATTTAAAGTGATTTGTCTATGTTTCTACATACTGCATCTGATGAATCGAGTGCCTCAATGTATTTTCCAGCTTGCCTTCCCTTACTTTTATGGGTCAACTTTTTTTTTTTTTTAATCAAAAGCTTCGTAAACTTTTTATTTAACCACAACCCAAACATTTTTCACTTTTTCAGTTGTGACATTACCACAGGGTAAAGTAAGCTACATTTATAGACTTTAATGGGGCACCTTAGTACATAGACTGTGGTACACCCATTAAAGTCTATAGATGCAACAGATGTTTTTCCTATGCCTTTGTCACTGAGATTAAACTTACTTGTTTTTCCTAAGTGACATTAGTAGAAGGAGACCACACATTTTAAAATTAAATTTAAATATGAATGTGATGACCAAAATATATCTTGATGGGGGAAAAGTGCTGTTTGGGAGTTTGTGCACTGCATGCTGTAGTGCAAAGTTATCATTCAAAATACTGGCAAGTCACTTTAACAAATAGCAAATACTTGAAAATGGTAACAAGCAGTACTTTTTCTGGATTTAAAGGAGATACATTATTTTATTCATACAATCCCAGACTGAAGAATTAGTGGTCATTAACTTTTTTTAATCTAAGAATAAATTTACCAGTGTCGTAATCTGGTTCTACCTGAAGAAATGATTTCTTGGGCAGAACAGGATAATCCATATTAGGCTAGAATAATGGCTGAAGTATTGCTACACTTTTTGGGGTTCATTTCTATCTGCTCCGCATCTTTCTATTATTAAAAATCTATTAATATGTGTGCGTGCACATATTACTCAAACAGTAGTCTGAGCAGTCAATATTTGGATAGTTTAACTCCCCTAGTAATATTTTATTGGGTGCACTTCTGTCTTGCAGTTTACAAAATAACTCCTTGTAGTCATTGGGAGTTATACAGAGGGTGCAGTAGCAACCCTAAAGTTTTATATCTTCTTTGATAATGTTAAGTGTAACACATTGGTAAATGATATACATTTCTATATAAATAAGCTCTTGCCTAAATTTGAAATTATCATTTGGAAAGATAAGGACTCTAATACTAACCCTCCCTGTGATGTCAGTAACAGTAATAAACAGTATGCCACCATAATCTGTGGGATAATAAGTGTCCTCTACTCAGGTTTCTATGACAGCACAGATTTCACTGTCCTGTAGGGATGTAAATGCTACAAAACTGCCCCTTTGCGTAGGTTTCATCATTCACAAATACTGTCTTCAGCTGAATTTGTTTGTGGTTATTAACATTTATTTTAAGTTTAAAGGAATTTGGATTCTGTGTAAAAAAATGAATACAGACAGCAAATGTTTTATTCATTGTTATGCCTGCACTCTCTGTTAGCTGTGATGTTGCACTGCCAGTGCTCAGTGTACCTACTACTAACTGCTCAACAGTCCATCCACTCCCATTGAGGTCCTTTGGCTGCAGTTCAACAGCTTCATGGTTTTGTTATTCAATCACGTAACAGTTCTGCAGTGAGATGCCTTTCACACTCCTTCTGTTACACAAGGGGGTATTTCTGAATCCAGTTGTAGCTATATATTCCATGTACTTTTACCCCTGTGGACTAGGTCTTGACTAAAATGGGCCAGCAATGGATCAGATCACGCATATGGTTAATAAATAAATAATGCATAAAGACAGTTAGACTAGATAGATAGATCCAAGACTACATAACAGTCTGAGCTTTGAAAATGAATATATTTTACAGTTATAGGTTTAACATACAGGATTATGATCACGTTTTTAATCATAACAAACTTGTTATGTGTTTGAGACACAGATATCAAAATATTTACCTTGTGACCAGAGTCAAGAGATTAGGAAAGGTGGCTGATTCCACATGACCAAAGCTAGACAAGCAAAGGATACCCTGCCCGGTGTTTGTAAATAATCTAAACTGATGACCTGAGAGACCTGGAGGGGGCACAAGAAACCAACAGATCTTTTAAAGAAGCAAAACCCAGGCTGTGCAGAGCCTAGCCAGGAAGGAGGAGTATCATATGCATGGATCTGGTACCCAGTGCAGAACTTACACCAGGGGTGTAATATAACAGGAATGCACATTCATTGCCAGTAATCTTGCTGCAGAATTCTGCACCATCTGTGGCCATATCAGCTCCCCATCTGATGAAAATCCTAGGGTAACTCAACTCTGTATGTCTTACACTGTAATAATATCATAAAATGTTTAGAAAAGAACTAAGTAATGGCTGCTCCAGAAAAAAACTAAATCTGAATAAACAAAGACATGTGTATACATATGCAGGAAATGCTATGTTGACAGGTATCACTTGTCCCATATAGCCTGCTTTTGTAGGTCTGTGGATCTTGTATATTCACATTTTAGTGTTTCTCCCCCACAATGTAATACTGTGACTCCCACAAGAAATATTACACTCACATAACCTTCTTACCTTAATAATGTCATGTGGAAGGCTGTTTTAAGTACACAATTGTTTATGCAAGAGAAAATATAGAGGAATGATGGGGGAAATACCTAACAGATTAAAAGTCAAGGTCCAGCCTAGACATTGCAAAATACTTTTTGATGGATAGAGTAGTGGATAAATGCAACAATATACTTAAGCAAGTAGTAGACTGTAAGATCACAGAGTCCTTCAGGAAGATTTTAAATGAGTACTGGACTAAAAGAAAGGGCAAAATAGGCAGCTGAAAATACTAGCTGCACAAACAGGAAATACTAGGTTGGCAGTTTGTCTTTTTTATTTCACAAGTAAGTAATGCACTATAAAAACTACTTGTAAAAAATAAATGTCCTCGGATTAGTTCTCAGCTGCTATTCTAGAAATTTCCTCTATAGCCTTTACTGAACCAGATTTACTACTTTGAAAAAAATTCTTAATTTACATCTCTTATTTATTTTAGATTTTTAAAAAATGCCAATTCCTCTCTCATTGCTTTTTGCAAGGAATACATAGTAAGGTCTTTAAGCTGTTCTCCATGTAGTTTTTAATGGTAAGTGTTACAGCAGTTTTGCTATATTTGTCTAAACCACCTCTAAAACTATCATGTTAAATTTTGCACTTTTCCCATATGTCCATTTCAACTAGGCTGATTTTTATCAGGCTGCAACACTGTCCTTGGCTGTAAAGCTACCTGACATCCAGTTAGGCTCAAGTGTAAATGGTGCAGTGACAATAATTTAAATGAGGAAAATGATTTAACTGTAAAATGAAGCCAACTAAAACCCTGGAGAAGTGAGTGCATCAGGTAGGTGTAGCACGTGATTCCACTTTTTACCTGTAGTTGCTAATTAGCAGTCTCAATAATCCCGAAGAAACACACCAGTCAAAAAACCGCAGCCTAGCCATGGATTAGCAGAAACTGTTACAACAAACTCTCTTTCCTGTACTAATTAGATCCATAAGGACATGTCCTTGTGATATCAAAGTAGAAAGAAATGCTGCATTAATCTTTATTGGCTGCTGAGCTGACATTCATTGCTTGGCTTTATCTCAAAGTCAATCCTAGAATCAAGAACTCAGAGCCATGGAACTGGGTCCCCATATAGTGTTACTTTGAGACCCTACCATGTATGATTATACAGGTATAGGGTTGAGTTGTATCTCATAGAATAACCACATAGCTGAAGGAATGACATTGTTGCCTGAATATTCAATGCTTGTAACTCAGCATGTTGCACACATTGTCTTTCATTTTAGAACAACAGAACACTGTTCTATTCCTCACACCAACCTTTTTCAACTTGTAAAAGGTTACTTCAATCTACAGTGGGTTTCTTCTTTTACAAAACACAGGGCTTTGCACATCTACCACTGAACCTGCTGAGTACAACATTCTACTTTCATTTTTCAACTTGCAAAAGGTATGCAAATTTGCAAATACAACTTAACTCTGTTGTATGTCTTTATTGTTATTTGGTAACTAAGTTTGCAGTCCCTGTTAAAATATTTGATGTTATGTTGTCCCTATCTCACCTTCCTTCTTGCTGTTTGGGTTCAGAGCTGATCCTCAGCTCTGACTCGGCCGTATACTATAGCTCGAGAGCTTTTACTGGCTCGAGGCTAGCCCCTATCCCAACATGCCTAGCGGTAGTTACCCAGATCTCATTTGCTGCTTGCAGTGTCGAGATTGCTCATACTGGCTCAGGCTAAGTGTTTCTTCTTTTTGGCTAATTTTAACTTTTGGATAAAGATAGTGTTATTTTCTGAATATTATTGAGTGTTAGAGTGTTTTCTTTTTAGGTAAGCACTCTTTCTAACCTTTCCACTCCTGTTTTTGTTGTTGTTGTGGCTGTCATTTTTCTTTAAGCCTTCCTTGTCCTTGTGAACCCATTTTAACTTAGAGGGTTTTTTTCTTTTCAGCCCCACATTTAGTTAAAGGGATTTTTTCTCTCCTCTCTCTTCTCTACCTGTCCAGGAGCAGCTGTTTAATTTAGAGGCTCTCCTCAGTTAGGGGAGTTCGCTGTTTTAGTTTAGAGGCTCTTCTCCTTCCCTCCTTCCTCTTTCCTTTCAAAAAAAAAAAGTTAAACTTATAGTTATAGTTATAGTGGTAGTTCAGTTTTATTGTTACTGTCATTATTCTTGGTGTCTGTTGTAGTTATTTGATAGCATGTCTAAGGATCCCACTAAAGAGACAAAGCCTTCGAGTTTTAAAAAGTGTGACTCATGCTGCCAAAGATGTCCCTTATGGACGGGCACACAAGTTGTGTTTATTGCTTAGGGGCTGTCCACTTGCAGGGCTCATGTTCAATATATATTATGCCTTTAGTTCTTGGGTTCTGCAGGAGAGGAAAAATAAGTTGATTTTGCGAGGCTTATGGAAGAGCCCCTTTGATGTTTCTTCTGAAGGTACTCAGCCAGTCAAAAAACAGGACAAGTCTGCTATGCCAGCGTCCTCGTTGGCTCCGATTTTGGAGTCATCCAAAGCAAAGGACAAACCTTCGGGTTTGTTGAATCCGAGTGTTGGTTCCAACAAAGCTCCTTCTCTGGTGGCTCCATCAGTAGTCTCAGAGCCAGTCAGGACTCACAAGAGAACCCGGTCTCCCTCTCTTGAAGCGGTGCGGTCTGTTCCACAGTCTCCGCTTTTGCAATCTGTGGCAGGCAGTCATTGTTCTTCCACCCATTCCTCTCAGTCATCCAGGAGTCTTTTGGATGATGATGTGGAGAGGGTGGTGAAGAGGCTTCTCAAGACACCGGCATTAGCAAAATTATTATTGAGCCCAGCCCATAAGGAAGTGGTGCCAACAGTCCAACCAACACCATTATCGATTCTTCCTCTGACTCCCTTGAATTTGGAGCCGGAGTGCATAGAAGTCATTGTGGTGGAACCGTCGGTTCTGATTACCACCGGTCTCTCAATTCTGACTACTGCTCCGATCTCCTCGTTAACTCAGTCTATCGAGGGATCTGGGGGCCGATGCTCTCTTGTCAGCTCTGAAGGGGGAAGTGACATCGAACCCTGTCTGACCCCACTCTCCCTCTTGGAGCTTCTGCGCAGATGAGCACAGCTCCTGCATCAGCCTCGGAGCCATCTCCCTCGGTTTGGAGGAGATCTCTGGTCTCTTCGGAGCCGGGGACTCTTTTGGGGTGGGAATGCGGTGCCTTCGAGGTGATGAAGAGTGTGCTGTCCTCAGAGACCGCTCCACCCTTGGCTCCATTGGCTTCTACTCCTTCGGTGCCGGTGTCTGCTTCCAAACCTCCTCTCCCCCCCAAGCATAGGGAACCCATGCTCCAGGACGCCCCATTGGGTGACTCCACCTCTTCTGAAACCTCCCCAGAGCACCCCTCAGAGGAGGTCCCTCGAAAGAAAAAATGCAAGAGGAAGCATTTGGACTCCCCATAGTCCCTCACTTCAGACACGGACTTGGAGGACTCAGAAGGGTCCTCACGGTCCCCCTCTGAGGATGTGTCTTTTACAGACATCCTGGAAATCCTTATACAGAGGGGTGGCTGGAAATCCCTTGACCATTCTGAGGGTGAGTCTGTGTACCTGGATGCATTTGGTTCCTGACCCTCCACCTCTTGGGTGTCTCTGCCTTTCAATCCACTGCTGGCTCTAGTGAAGGAAGGCATGGAGCTCTCTAGAGACTATGGAACCAGTTCTGAGGATGCCCAATAAATTCATAACTGCTCCAAATGATAAACCTTTTCTATCAAAGGGTGTGCTTGTTGATGTTATGGTGATGGCAGCAGCCACCAAGAAAGAACTAGCAGAGACTTCTTCTTCTTCTGTCCATCTGCTGAACAGAGTCCCATATGATGGACAGGTATGGGAAGTGTATGTGTGTTCTTCAGCCACCTTTACTCTCAGGTCGTTAAATTATTTGTCCCACTTTCCAATCCTTCAGAGGGGTCTCCTAAAGGAGCTGGGAGATACCCTACAGGATCCTACAGCTGAAGGAACTGTGGGCAAGGGGGCTTCACAGCTTGCAACCTTGCCTTCTGTAGTTAACTCCTCCCTTGTGGCTGATCTCTTATGCAGCAGATGGAGCAAGTAGGGCAGCAGGCACAGGAGTTGCCTTGCATAAACACTCCTGGATGTGCCTTTGTCAATTTGCGGAGCCCTTCAAGTCCTCCTTTACCAACACCCCCTTTGATGGCTTGTCACTGTTTGGGCCTCAGGTAAAAGAGACTCTTACCAGGTCTGAACGGGATGGCAAAACTCTCTCTGCCATGGGAGTACATTTTTCCACTCCCTATAGACCTTACCCCAAAGGTCAGAGGAACAGGAAGCTGTGGTTCCGGAAATCTCAGGGAGTTGCGCCTGACACACATGGAGATTTTTCCCCCAGGAGGAGAGGGGGAAATAATAACGGGTGACATCAAGCTCGTGGCAGGGGGGATCTGCAGAATCAGGCCGACAGAGATACTTTCTTTGGCATGCCCTTCCAGCGCTCCTGAAAGGAGGCCCGAATGTTCGCCTCTGGAGGCAGTCGGGGGCAGATTATCCTTGTACCCAAAAGCCTGGCGAACAATCATAGAAGATACATGGGTACTATCGATAATATCCAGGGGTTACAAATTCCCTTCTCCCAACCACCCCTTACAAGAAAACAACAGTCAATCCCAGATGTTCCACCCAGTCTTTGGGATCAAGCAAACCTAGAAGTTCAAAGGTTGCTAGACAAAAAGTCCCCACAGACCAAATCGAATCCGGCACTTACTCAAGGTTCTTTTTAGTTCCAAAAAAGACAGGGGACTGGAGCCCTATTATGAATCTCAGCAAATTGAACAAATCAGTCAAGAAAACAAAGCTCTGGATGGTAACACTGCAGTCCATTCTTCCCTTTTTGTGTCAGGACAATTGGATGTGCTGTATCAATCTCCAGGATGTGTACTACCACATAAAAATGGACTGGCAATCCAGGAGGTATCTACGCTTCCAGCTGGGAGCCAGTCATTACCAGTTCAGAGCTCTGCTCTTCGGTCACACCACAGCCCCTAGGGTGTTCACCAGATGCATGGCAGTAGTCACAGTTCACCTGAGGTGTCTAGGATTTCGGGTGTTTCCATATATAGACAACTGGCTCCTTACTGCCACCACCAAGCATTAACTGATTGAGGCACGGGACTCCAATATTCACACTTGTACACAACTAGGCATCACCATAAACTACAAAAAGGCTGTCTTGTTGCCTTGTCAGTATATTATATTTATAGGGGCAGATTTAGACACAAGGCCCATGATAGCAAAACTGCCTCATGAAAGGGTGTTAACCATTCGTCATCAAGTTTCAATCCTCATGGCAAACAGGAGAATCCAGGCAAGATTTGTCCTCAAGTTCTTGGGTTCGATGGCTGCAGCAATTACGCTGGTCCCTATGGCGCGCTTCCATGTGAGGATTCTGCAGTGCCTCCTTTTTGCTCAGTGGTCATTCCAGGATTTACCATTGTCACATCAGATTTGGATCACGGAGTCTTGCAAGAAGAGCTTAGAATGGTGGCTTCACTCCCCTCTGGTGTCAATGGGCAGACCATTTCTAACCCCCTAATCTGTAGCTACAGTGACCACAGATGCTTCCCAGATAGGGTGGTGGGGGGGGCATTATCTGGGACAGACTGTTCAGAGGACTTGGTAGGAACACAAGTATCACTTGCACATCAATGTCCTAGAGATGAGAGTGGTGCTTCTGGCATTGCAAGCATTTCAAGACTCTCTACCTACAGGGAATATAGCAATTCAGACAGACAATATGTCAGTAGTATGGTACATCAACAAACAGGGCGGAACCAGGTCTTATCCCTTGTGTTGAGAGGCTCTACACGTTTGGCAATGGGTGAAGTCTTCCCAATGTTTTCTGGTTGCAAAGCACATTCTGGGGAAATCCAACGTGATAGCGGGCAAGCTCAGCAGGGCTATTCTGATGCCTCACGAGTGGTCCCTGAAACAGGAAGTTGCATACTTGAATTTTTGCAAATGGTGCCAGCCATGCTGTGATCTGTTTGCCACCCGCCTCAACAACAAATGCAGCAGCTACTTTGCCCTAGTCCCACCACCGGGACAGTCACCCAGG